>NW_017671524.1:65564-252073 GCF_001879085.1 Nicotiana attenuata
ATATATATATATATATATATATATATATATATATATATATATATATATATATATATATATATATATATGTATATAACTGTATACGGTCATAATCGTATGCCTCCGATTTATAGGCTCGAGTCCGGGCAAGATCGAGTTCGAGACCGGCTGACCAGACTTGAGCTCGAAGACAGAGTGCGATGCCCGGGGATAGGAGTACGAGGAATACCGGGGCCAAGTGAGCTCGACCCCGAAATTGTAGCGTTATGGATTTTTACCGGAACAAGCTAGATTCCTGCCACGTCCCCAAAGTCATGGCGCAAATCCCGGAATAGGATTGTATAATTCAGTACTAGGCGGTTAGACAGTTGTATCAAGAATATTCCCTACTGTAAATAGAAATATTCCTTATTCAGGGTTCCCCTATTATATAAAGGGGACCCCAATCATTTGTAACACCATCTGGTCACTGAGAAAAGAATATACTCTTACCTTTTATGCCTGCTTTTCATCAGCATTGTCCTTTAGCTCTATTATTCTTACTTTGCTTTTATTATTGTTCTTATTATATCAAGATTACCTCGAGGTCCCTAAGCTCGAGGTCATTGTTGCTGAATAACATTGGTTTGATTCACTTTTCTCTTTCATTTCTACTTCATACTCCTTGATTATTAATTGGTATTGAACTAAATCACGTATCTTTAAAACCACAAATCAAATTTAATTGTTACTCGTATTTTCGAGGTAAACAGTGTGGCGCCCACTATGGGGCTAAACATAATAGTGATTATTTCTTTACTGATTCTCGATACACACGTTATCTTTATACTTTTTCTTGTCAAGATTTTTTGATTCTCAGGCTTAAAACATGTCTAGCACACAAAACCCACTTGTTCATGACAATGAGGTTCTTGGAGAAAACAGCGGTATAGGGGTGGGTGTACCACCCATAAACCCTCAGGGAGCGCCAAATATGGAGCCAGTTGATATTAGCTCACATAATGCTCTAAACGCGGATTTAGGCACGGACACCGTAGGGAATGCACGCAGGGAAGCCCGACCAGGGGACAAAAGAACACCAGGAGTAGGAGATGGGGGAGTTAGTCTCCAAGTGATATTCGAGATGCTGTAGGCTCAGCAAATCGCCATCGCTCAACTCCAAAGTCAAAACAAAACTCCGAGCGTAGCTGAACTTGAAAACAATCGACGTGCTGAGCCAGCGCCAGAAAGGTCTAATGAAAACGGCTTTGGGACTGACCCCACGATTATGAAAATGTTCGAAGAGCTCACTAAGAGGATCGAGTCTGAAGAAAAGAAAATTGAAAACAATGATAAGAAGGTGGAGACTTATAACTCCTGTGTAGACCAGATACCGAGGGCATCTCCAGTTTTGAAAAGTTTAGACGCCAAAAAATTCATACAACAACAATTCCCTCAAAGCGTGGCTCCAATGCCCATCCCTAAGAAATTTTGCATGCCCGATATACCCAAGTATAACGGAACAACCGACCCTAATGAGCATATCACTTCGTACACTTGCGGAATCAAAGGAAATGATTTGAATGATGAAGAGATCGAATCAGTCTTGTTGAAAAAATTTGGAGAAACATTGTCGAAAGGAGCTATGATTTGGTATCAAAACATAGCTCCCAACTCTATCAACTCGTTTGCTATGTTAGCAGATGCCTTTGTGAAAGCACACGCCGGGGCCATAAAGGTGGCCACAAGAAAATTGGACGTCTTCAAAATAAAACGAAGGAACGACGAGACGCTAAGGGAGTTCGTGTCCAGGTTTCAGATAGAAAGAATGGAATTGCTGCCGGTTTTCGGTGACTGGGCAGTACAGGCCTTTATGCAGGGTTTGAATGAAAGTAGCTCGATTGCATCTCGACAGGTAAAGCAGAACTTGATCGAATATCCATCTGTGACGTGGTCGGATGTGCACAATCGTTACTAGTCAAAAATCAGGGTCGAAGATGATCAGTTGGGAGCCCCCTCGGGTTCAGTTCATCCTAAAAGGTTCGCGGCCAAACCCTCGAGGGACATAGACCAGGAATCAAGATTCAACAAAGAACGATATCAGCCATATGCCGATCGAAGGAATAGTAGCCCGAGCCGCAACACTCCTCGGAGCTATCGGAGAAACGATCGAGTTCAAAGTTCTCGGGAACTCATGAGTAAGAGCGGGTTCGATAAGCAACTGACCCTGTCGAGGCTCCTCGATTATCAGAGTACAACTTTAGTATAGATGCATCAGGGATTGTCTCGGCTATTGGGTGAATCAAAGACACCAAGTGGCCCAGGCTAATACAGACTGATCCCTTTCAAAGAAACCCAAACTTGATGTGCAAGTATCATGGCACACATGGTCATCGAACAGAAGATTGCAGACAGCTAAGGGAAGAAGTGGCTTGTTTGTTCAACGAGGGCCACCTTCGAGAATTCCTGAGTGATCGGGCTAAGAATCACCTCAGGGAGAGAGATGCAAGGAAAATGAACAAGAAGAACCACAACATGTAATCCACATGATCATTGGCAGAGTTGATGTCCCTCAACGACCTGTGTTCAAGCGCACCAAAGTATCAATCACCAGAGATAAACAAACTCGGAGCTATGTTCCCGAGGACGTCTTATCATTCTGTGACGAGGAATTAGAAGGCATATCTCAGCCTCACAACGAAGCCCTGGTAATATCAATCCTTTTGAATAAAATTCAAGTTAAACGTGTTTTAGTGGATCCAGGTAGCTCAGCAAACATAATCAAATCGAGGGTCGTGGAACAACTCAGCCTACAAGATCAGATTGTACCTGCATCCGGGTCCTGAATGGCTTCAACATGGCAAGCGAAATGACAAAGGGAGAAATTATCTTGCCAGTACGTGTAGCCGGGACCATACAAAATACAAAGTTACATGTCATCGATGGTGACATGAGGTATAATGCACTCCTCGAGAGACCGTGGATACATAACATGAGGGCAGTGCCCTCGACTCTTCACCAGATGATGAATTTCCCAACAGAGGAAGGAGTAAAAACAGTCTACGGGGAGCAACATGCAACAAAGGAGATGTTTGCAATCGAGCAAGTGGTACAGACTCCTTAGCCTTGGACCTCGGAGAAGTCGAACACAAAAGATAAGCAGGCCGTCAAATAGCAATTACCGTCTCCAGCCTCGATGGAGTCAAAACAGCGGGTAAACGTAGACGAAGATGAGGATTTCCTTACTCCTCGAACCTTCGTCGTTCCCGAAGAATCCAATGCAACCAAATCAACTATCGAGGAGCTGGAGCAGGTCATTTTGATCGAGTACATGCCCGAGAGAAAGGTATACCTAGGAACAGGATTAACCCCCGAACTCAGGAAAAAACTCATTCAATTTCTTATTGAAATATGGATTGCTTTGCTTTGTCCCACTTAGATATGACAGGGACTCTACCGGAAATCACCACACATCGCCTAAGCACTGATCCAAGGTTTAAATCGGTGAAGCAAAAAAAGAGGTCTCAGTCCGAGGTAAAGCATGCCTTCATAAAAGACGAGGTGACCAAACTTCATAAAGTACGGTCTATTCGGGAGGTAAAGTACCCCGAGTGGCTAGACAACGTAGTTGTAGTTCCTAAAAAAGGAAACAAACTTAGAATGTGCGTAGATAATAAGGACTTGAACAAGGCATGTCCGAAAGATTCTTTTCCCTTGCCAAACATCGATCGTATGATCGATGCCACGGCTGGCCACGAGATCCTAACCTTTCTCGATGCCTACTCCGGGTAACATCAGATTCAGATGAACCCGGAGGACCAGGAAAAGACTTCGTTTATTACTAAGTTTGGAACTTATTGTTACAATGTAATGCCCTTCGGGCTAAAAAATGCAGGAGCTACGTACCAACGCCTAGTTAACAAAATGTTTGAAGAACAAAAAGGTAAAACAGTGGAAGTTTATATTGATGATATGTTGGTTAAGTCCATGCGCGCAGAGGACCATTTAGTTCATTTGTAGGAAACATTTCCAATCTTGAGGAAATACAACATGAAGCTTAACCCAGAGAAATGTGCCTTCAGAGTTGGCTCAGGTAAGTTCCTCGGCTTCATGGTGTCAAATCGGGGTATCGAAATCAACCCTGATAAGATCAAGGCTATCGAAGATATGATGATCGTGGATAGTGTGAAGGTCGTGCAAAGACTAACAGGGCGAATAGCTGCCTTGGGTCGATTCATTTCGAGGTCGTCGGATCGGAGTCATCGTTTCTTCTCCTTTCTCAAAAAGAAAAAAGACTTCGCATGGACCCCGGAATGTCAGCAAGCCTTAGAAGAATAAAAGCGATATCTGTCGAGCCCGCCTTTGCCTCATACCCCGAAGGTAGATGAAAAACTTCACCTATACCTTGCAGTGTCCAAGATAGCGGTAAGTGAGGTACTAGTTCGAGAAGAGAAAGGTAAGCAATTTCCTGTTTATTACGTAAGCCGAACTCTAAGAGATGCTGAAACTAGGTACCCTCACTTAGAAAAATTAGCACTTGCATTGATAAGCGCATCCCGAAAGTTAAAACCATATTTTCAATGTCATCGTATATGTGTATTGACCACATACCCCCTTCAAAATGTTTTGCATGATCCCGAACTATCGGGCCGATTGGCCAAATGGGCCGTCGAGCTTAGCAGGTACGACATCGAATATCAACCCCGAACAGCCATCAAGTCTCAAATCCTACCTGACTTCGTGGCCGATTTTACGCCGACTCTCGTACTCGAAGTGGAGAAAGAACTCCTGTTAAGCTCGGGTACAACATCAGGGGTATGGACCCTTTTCACGGACGGCGCCTCGAATGTGAAGGGGTCCGGGCTCGGCATCGTCTTGAAGCCACCCACAAGTGACACTATTAGGCAATCTATCAAGACTCCAAGATTAACAAACAATGAGGCTGAGTATGAGGCCATGATTGCAGGTCTTGAGCTAGCTAAAAGCTTGGGAGCAGAAATTATCGACGCCAAGTGCAATTCTCTATTGGTTGTAAACTAAGTAAACAAAAGCTTCGAGGTTCGAGAAGAAAGAATGCAACGGTACTTGGATAAACTACAGGTAACTTTACACCGCTTCAAGGAGTGGACTCTGGGTCTTGTGCCTCGAGAGCAAAATAACGAGGCCGACGCACTTGCTAATCTGGGATCCTCGGTCGAAGAAGATGACATTGTCGCGGGGGCTGTTGTCCAATTATCAAAGTATGTGGTTGAAGAGGGTCATGCCGAGATAAATTCAACAAGTTTAACATGGGACTGGAGGAATAAGTATATTGACTATTTGAAGAATGGAAAACTCCCATCGAACCACAAAGAATCGAGGGCCCTACGAGCCAAGGCTGCTAGGTTTGCATTGGATGAAGATGGAACATTGTATAGGAGAACGTTCGATGGGCCGTTGGCGGTATTTTGGGGCTAGGGGACACCGATTATGTCCTTCAAGAAATCCACGAAGGCACTTGTGGGAATCATTCCAGAGCCGAGTCTTTGGTTCGCAAAGTTATCAGAGCAGGTTACTACTAGGATAGCATAGAAAATGATACTAAGGTATTTGTCAGAAAATGTGATAAGTGTCAACGATTCGCACCATTGATCCATCAGCCTGGAGAACAACTCCACTCGGTCCTGTCCCCATGGCCTTTCATGAAATGGGGAATGAATATAGTCGGCCCTCTACCAACGGCCCCAGGATAAAGCTAAATTTATTCTGTTTATGACTGATTATTTTTCTAAGTGGGTGGAAGCACAGGCCTTCGAGAAGGTCAGAGAAAAAAAATTTATTGACTTCATTTGGGACCACATCATATGCTGGTTCGGGATACCCGCCGAGATTGTATGTCACAATGGAAAACAATTCATCGGCAGCAAGGTGACGGAGTTTCTCGAGGTGCACAAAATAAAGAGGATTTTATCAACACCATACCATCCAACTGGAAACGGACAGGCCGAGTCAACAAATAAAACTATCATTCAAAACTTGAAGAAAATGTTGGACGATGAGAAAGGGAAATGGAGAGAAGTTTTACCCGAGGTCCTTTGGGCATATCGGACGACATCGAAGTCTAGCATGGGGGCTACCCCGTTTTCTCTAGTATATGGCTCCGAGGCCATTATCCCCGTCGAGGTTGGAGAACCCAGCCAGGTTTTGACATGCATCAGAGGAAATGAATTACGAGGCCATGAATGCTAGCCTCGAGTTGTTATATGAAAAGCGAGAAGCAACGCTTGTTCGGATGGCTAGGCAGAAGCAATGGATCGAAAGATACTACAATAGAAGGACCAACCTTTGATACTTTGGAATCGGGGACTTAGTTCTACGAAAGGTCACCCTCAATACTCGAGACCCTAATGAAGGAAAACTGGGCCTAAATTGGGAAGGACCGTACCGAGTCCTTGGAGTTGTCGGTAAAGGATTTTACAAACTTAGCACAATGGGAGGTGAACAAATGCCAAATAATTGGAACATATCGCTAATCAAACGATACTACTGCTAAGATATGACTTTATACTCTTTGTCCATTCGAGTTTAAAACTAACTTATTACAGATTCTCGATCGAAACTATCGAAGGCACGCGATCTCGAAGACACCCCATTTACACGAAGGCCTTAGGTTTTAAAGCATGCGTTGCACTCTTTTTTCCTTAGATCGGATTTTGTCCCAAATGGGTTTTACCGGCAAGGTTTTTAACGAGGCAACAATTATGTGCTACCTAAGGAGAACTCAACAGTATCAAGGCTTCTTTTCAATCAACCTCGAATACTGGGGGGCATCACCCTCGGAGATTATATTTTCAAAGAAAATACTTCATGCCTAAGAAGGTCTCGATAGGAAAACTTTGTAATGGGCCAAAAGGTCAGATGAACCGTGTCCATATAGAATAGTCGAGCCCTGACGGCGAAGCATGTACGCATGTATCAATTATTTGAAGAAGCATTCTGTTAATATCAAAAACACTTTGTGTCTCAAAGAAGTCTACTATTATACGAGCGTTACACTTATCATCCTACGGGAAACAACTCAAGAGCCAAAGCATAAAAGTACCCCGAATACTCGGGGACTATCATCGACAGTCAGTACATCCGAGTCATCGAAAACTCGGACTCATAAGACCTCAAAGAGGCACCCCCTCGAAACAAAGGCCAAGGCCAATATACTCAGGGACTAACTTTTCGACCAAGTTCGAAAAGTTATCGGGAAACAAGTCCTAGTGACATACCCGAAGGCTACGGCCATATTAAAGACTACGGTCATAAGAAGGCTATGGCCAAAGTAATGCGGCTCGGAGACGTCTGACTTCACCGATAAATTAAAGGCCTTCACACACTTTGTAAAAACCGGTTAAATCAGGCTACCCTCGGCAAAAGCAAAATATAATGGGCTTCGATAAATTCAGCCCCCAAATAAATGGGCTTCGATAAATTCAGCCCTCGAATAATTTAAAGGCTTCGATAACATTATCCCTCGATAAAAGCTCAAGAGGTATTCGATTATCAGTGCACAAACAAGGTCCTGATACGATGAACCTTCGAAAAACCCAACGGGTACAAAAAATACATGCTAAGGCATAACTAAATTTTCAC
Organism: Nicotiana attenuata; assembly: GCF_001879085.1. Classification (NCBI taxonomy): domain Eukaryota; kingdom Viridiplantae; phylum Streptophyta; class Magnoliopsida; order Solanales; family Solanaceae; genus Nicotiana; species Nicotiana attenuata. Next base: position 73,143 of record NW_017671524.1, read on the forward strand.
TAAGTCTTTTAGCTAAAAAGAGGGAAAAATTATATAGCCAACCTAGAGGCCGAATTGGCCAAATTTAAAGAGCATAAGGGCCAACTTAAAGAGCCTAAGGGCCGATATATAAGAGCCGAAGGGCCAACTTCAAAAGGCTTAAGGGCCAAAAACTTATAGTTTGAGACTCCGTTCTCACTCAATCCAGACTCAAGAGTCACGATATCCCGAGCTCACATCGGATCAATTTAAACTTAGCTCGAGGATTATTATATCTATCGATAAAAACCTAAGGGTTTATTATGTTCTGACTCCGAATCAATACCCGGGCTGATTGTTTGAATTATCGAAATCCTCCGCAAATGAAAACAAAATTCAACACCAGTTGGAGATAGACAAAAAGATACTTTATATTCATGAGGGGTGTTTACAAAACATATTTACAACACCCGCAAGGGGCCCTTGCACAGAAAAGAGAACCTAATCTACTTTCAGGGCCATATCTCCGGGAGCGCCATCCTCAGGAGCTGCACCTTCGGCAGCTCTATCTTCGGGAGCCTCCTCTCCCTCAGGAACATCTTCTTCACCTTCCCCGTCCCCGGAGCCACTTTCTACATCCTCGTCATCGGAAGAAGCAAGAAACCTGGCATCGATTTCACGCACCCTTGCCTCGGCTATCTACTCGACAAGGTTTAACCCTCGGGCATGGATTTCTTCGAGAGTATCCCTCCGGGTCTGGCATTTGGCCAACTCATTACTCCGCTTTTCCCAGTCGGAGGCCTCCCTCAACTCAGCTTGAATGGCCGCGGCGTCCTTTAAATACATAGTAACGGATTTATCGGCTGCAGCCTTTGTCTTCCCAGCTTCAGCCTTAGCCTGCACAACTTCGGCCCGGGCTCTAGCAAGCTCTGCCTCTAACTCCTCAATCTTCTTGGCCTGAGCCAGACCCTTCGCTTTAATGCCTTGGAGCTGAGTTTCAGCCAAGGCAGTTGGGCTGTAACAGCTTCCTTATCAGCAGCAAGCTGATCCATGTTCTTCTTCCACATATGGCAATCAGCTTTAACCTGATCAACCTCGCTCCGGAGCTGCCCAATCATCGCCAAATTTTGTTGCAACTGAGATATCGAAGTGTTAGCCTGCGAAGTAGGGCCAAGAAGACCGTACCCTATTAATATCACGGTTACCTGCTTATCTAGTCTCCGTATTTGCCCCCTCCGGTATATTTATTGAAGGCGGAGGAACGATCTCAACCTCCAAGGACACGAGGGCCTAGCCCGCATCTTTCTTTGGGGTTCCCTCACCACAAGATGAGGTCTCTAGTTCGGAGGTCTTGGCGGCCTCGATGGTCTTCCTGGCTCGAGGCACTAGCGCCGACTCTCCACCGTCATTTTCTTTGTCATCCGGGGAACAGTGGGCCGAATCTGCGCCCGCTTGAGCAAACCTCTTCCGCTGCCTTCGAGCAGGGGTTTTCTTATCTTAGGGGTCTACAGGCTTCGAAACCCTTTTTCTTTTGTTGTCTTTCTCAGACTTCGGGACTGAAGACTTGGTCCCTTCCCCGGGTGGGGCCGGCCTCATCTCGGAAGCATCTCCGAGGCCTACATAAGTAAACGCGAATAAGTTGGCGCCACCAATATATGAGAAGTATTTGAAACTCGGGAAAAGCACTTACCGTGATTCTTTGCCTCCCACTAGCCTCGATAATTCACGCCACTTGCACTCATCGTAGGAGGAGGTGGCAGCTGACTTTCGGACCCAATCCTCGAGGTCCGGCACCGCGTAGGGCGCCCTGGCAGTGGCTGCCAAAAGAAAGGTAAAGGCATTATGAAATGTGAAATCGGAGTATGAATAGATTCTGGGAAAAAGAACTTCACTTACTATTAAAGTTCGACCTCTTCGGGAACGGCATTTTATCCCTGGGGATGACATCCAAAGTTCTTACTCTGACAAACCAGCTCATCCAACCTCGATCTTTGGTTTCGCCAGTACTGGCAAAGAGGGCTTTCGTTGTTCGACGTTGCAGCTTGATAAGCCCTCGAAATAGCTGGGACCGATACAATCGAATCAGGTGGCTGAGGGTGAATTCCAGCCCCTTAGCCTTTTCGGAAAAATAGCGCAGCATGATCACGATGCGCCAAAAAAAGGGGTGAATCTGGCCGAGGGTGACTTCGTATGTTTTGCAGAAGTCAATCACCACCGGATCAAGGGGACCCAGTGTGAAGGGGTAAGTATAAACACTTAAAAACCCTCCACATAGGTAGTAATGCTTTCCCCGGGGCTTGGGATCTGAACCATGACCTCATCTTCCCAACCACATTCCTTCCTCACATCTTCAAGATACTTCTCCGATATCAAACTAAGATATCGAGATGCATGCTTCCATCTGCCTGGGATATCGGGGGGATTTTTAATGCTGAAGTCCTTCTTAATCACACAAGGGCCGGGGATAATTTCCTCAAACGTTGGCGGCACTACCGGTTTGGCCGGCCGGGAAGTAGAAGAAAACGTCGCTTTATCCCTTTTGGGGACCGTTTTTGAAGTTTTAGCCATAATTTTAAGCTAAAAAATGCAGGTTGTATCGGAATGTGGTATTTTTTACAAGAACTTGGCATTTTCTGGCGCTTAAAGAGGCTGTGGAAATAGGTGATTAGAGAAAGAGATGAAGAAGAGAAAGATGTAAAGAAAGAGCAAAGTTCTTTACTCAAAGGAATACACTCATATTTATAGAAGGGCAACGACAGTTCGGCGGCGCTAGTGGCCAACCAATACTGGCGTGCATTCAATGTTTTGGGGAAGTGGACCGACGGGACGTTTCAGTCACTTCGAACGCCTGTGTCACGAAAATGACGTCTTCACTAAAAACTTTGAGGAAACGAGGATCAAATCATTTCTTATCATCTCTACTTTGAGAAACGCGGGGACTATCTGTATACGGTCAAAATCGTATGCCTCCGATTTATAGGCTCGAGTCTGGGCAAGATCGAGTTCAAGACCGGCTGACCAGACTTGAGCTTGAAGACAGAGTGCGATGCTCGGGGATAGGAGAACGAGGAATATCGGGGCCAAGTGAGCTCGACCCCGAAATTGTACCGTTATGGATTTGTACCAGAACGAGCTAGATTCCTGCCACGTCCCCAAAGTCATGGCGCAAATCCCAGAATAGGATTGTACAATTCTGTACTAGGCGGTTAGACAGTTGTATCAAGAGTATTCCCTACGGTAAATAGAAATATTCCTTATTTAGGGTTCCCCTATTATATAAAGGGGACCCCAATCATTTGTAACACCATCTGGTCACTGAGAAAAGACTCTACCTTTTTCGCCTGCTTTTCATCAGCATTGTCCTTTAGCTCTATTGTTCTTACTTTGCTTTTATTATTGTTCTTATTATATCAAGCTTACCTCGAGGTCCCTAAGATCGAGGTCATTGTTGCTGAATAACATTGGTTTGATTCACTTTTCTCTTTCATTTCTACTTCATACTCCTTGATTATTAATTGGTATTTAACTAAATCACGTATCTATAAAACCGCAAATCAAATTTAATTGTTACTCGTATTTTCGAGGTAAACAATAACGCCATATAGTCATGGGTCAATGTACATGTATGAATGGAATGCATGAGAAGTACGTCGATAAAATCTCTCAGAACGTCATAAGACCCACGAAATAAACTTTATAAACTTACGTGTTTTCCGAGACCCATGAACAGATGATAGAATAATAGGACACGTGGGGAATCAAGAACATAAGCATCTCTAACATTTCTATGAATAGAGTCATTTATGGAAGTTGCGCATTTGCTCGTTTCATTTATATCGTATGGATCATGCCAAAAGAAAGAAGGGATAGCCTTAACATACCTGAGTCGATTCTTTTCAAAATCCCTCTAACACATGTCAATTGCTACAACACGTCACGACGGATCGAAGTAGGGGAAAATTCGTATAATATTCTTGAGAAAGATTGCGTCGTACTCCCATTAGAATTGCAAAATATCGTTGCTATTACGCAGTATAATTTCGGATAAAACCATTTGCTGAAGCAAAATCATGTAGATCTATCTCCATCTGTAAAAGATTTGTATGAAATCTTGTTTGAGACTTTCGCCCGTTGCTTAGCAACATAAGTGTCTCAATTACAAGATATAAGAAAATCTCTTACCTTAAAGACTTGTGGGCCCTACTTTTGGGGTTTATTTAATCCAAAAATTTCCCTACACATACCACCTATTTATCAAGACCAATGAGTCACAATGACTTAAGGCCTTGCTGCCACATTCTTGGCTTAATAAGCTTATCCAATAGCTTAATTAAGCTTATCTACAATTTCCTTACTTAACTTGTTAATCTCCCACTAACCAATAATTAACCAATTATCCACATAATTAAGAATTATCTCAAATTACTTAAAATACTACTCACTTATAACATACCTTATACACCTCACTATCATGGTCATGTAGTACCTTGTATGGCATTAGTCCATAAATACCGGGTATTATAGCTTAGACCGTATTTTGTCCCAAAATGTCAAACTTTGACGAAATTCATTTTCTTCAATGATAGGCTGCAGAAGAAGAAGACTTTCACTCCGTTGGGTGAATCTTACACCAGCTTATACCACAGATTGAGACAGTTGGGCATGTTGAGTCCGATTGAACCCAAATTGCCAAATCCTCCACCAAGGAATCTGGACCACTCGGTGAGTTGCGAGTATTGCTCGGGTGCTCCGGGACATGACACAGAAAAATGCTAGCGTTTGAAAACGGCCATCCAGGAGCTCATTGATACCCGCCGAATCGAAGTGCAAGCCCCAGAGACGCCTAACATCACTCAGAATCCATTGCCAACCCATCACGAGACCCATATGATTGAGTTATTACAAAAGGGAGAGCATAAGAAGCCTTCACAAACCGCAATGATGATCAGGGCTAGTGAGGACAGATCGAATGAGAAACCAACTAGTGGGAGGGCATCGATCAAGGTAGAGGAGACAGTTAGCAAACCAGTTGTGGTGATAAAGAAGGAGCCTTTGAGCAGTGTTGCAGTAAAACAAGAACCAGCTAAAGTGGTGGTGCCGGGGGCAGTTGTCAAGCCCGTTGTGATCGTAAAAGGGACTCGTACAGAGCCGGTTATCATCAAGCTAGTGACTCAGTTAGCAGTAATCAGTAAAAAGGCCGTCCCATGGAATTACGGCCGAGTAATAGTGACGTATAAGGGGAAGGAAGTTAAGAAAGAAGTTTGTGAAACCCATGGGCTGACTCGTTCGGGAAGATGCTTTGCCCCTGAAGAGCTGAGAAAAGCTAAAATTGCCAAAGATAATCCAGTACCAGTAAAGAAAGTTGTAACTGAAGAAAAGGCAGAAGAATTCTTGAAGAAGATAAAGGCACAAGATTACTCCATTATATAACAGTTGAGAAAGACCCCGGCGCAGATCTCATTGTTATCATTATTGATCCACTCGGATGATCACCGCCAGGCATTGATGAAAATTTTGAATGAAGCCCATGTTCCTGATAAGATTTCTGTGAACCACCTAGAGAAAATAGCAAACAAGATTTTCGAGGTCAACAGGGTTACATTTTCTGATGATGAGCTGCCTTTGGAAGGCACTGAACATAATAGAGCACTCTACCTCACGGTGAAATGTGAAGACTCCGTGGTCACCCGGGTGCTGATTGACAATGGGTCAAGTGCAAACATCTGCCCTCTCTCCACCCTGGACAAGTTAAAGGTGGACAGTGAGAGAATCCACAAGAATAGCATTTGTGTGCGAGGATTTGATGGAGGAGGAAAGGACACAGTTGGGGATATAGTGTTGGAACTGACAATATGACCGGTTGAATTTACTATGGAGTTACAGGTGCTCGACGTGGCCGTCTCTTACAATCTTCTGTTAGGAAGACCCTGGATCCATGCAGCAAAAGCAATGCCATCAACCCTGCACCAGATGGTCACATTCGAGTGGGAAAGGCAAGAGATTGTGGTGCATGGGGAAGATAGTTCGTGTGCTCTGGATAGTGCCATTGTGCCTTTCATAGAAGCTGAGGACGACAAAGGTCCGTGGGTTTATCAAGTCTTTGATACGGTATCGGTTGAAAAGATCCCGGAAGGGGAGTGTATTCCTGTGCCAAAGGTAGCTGCTGCATCCGTCATGGTTGCGTCGGAAATGCTGAAGAACGGATTTGTACCTGGAAAAGGCTTGGGTGCTTCTTTGCAAGGCATCGTACAGCCGGTATCCCTTCCTGAAAACCTGGATACTTTTGGTTTAGGCTTCCGGCCCACTGCTGTAGACATAAGGCGAGCTAGAAAGATGAAAAAGAAAGCATAGACCCTTCCAAAACCTATTCTCCGCCTTTCCCGTTCCTTTGTCAGGCATGGTACTAAGAAGTGCCTAGCAACAGCAATGCCCAGTTATGTGATTGATCCCGACAAGGAGCTGATCGAGAGGTTTGAAAAGCTGTTTGATGAGGTGAATTGGAGGCCGGAGAAGGTCCAAGCAAGGCAGATGTTCAGTTCGTGGAGCCCCAGGCAAAGCTTAACAATTGGGAAGCAACTCCCCTTCCTACCCGGAGGGAGTCTTGGTAGTTAGTTTTGATTTCCTTTCAGTTTAATCTGAATTATTTCCAAGGTTGTAATTCGGATGCTATGTTCCATCCGTTTGGATGAGTTAAACCTTGTTATCTTAAATGTTAATGAAATGCAATTTCCCTCCTTTTTCATTCCTGATAGTTTTTATTTTGTCTTTTTTTTTCTTGTACAGTCCCTTTTACGCTGGTTTCAGTGATGTGTCATGCATGAGGAGTCTTCGGCCCAGTCTTAAATGCCAATCTAACTCCGAAATAATAATACAAGAAGTTGAGTGTGATGGTGAAATAGAATATGATGATGAGGAAGCTTTTGAGGAAATCAGTAAAGAATTAAGCCATTTTGAAGAAAAACCCAAACCTAATCTGAATGACACAGAGGCAATCAATTTAGGGGATTAGGAGAATGTACGGGAAACGAAAATAAGTGTCCATTTGGAACCTCAGCTCAGAGAAGAGATAATTAAAGCATTGTTTGAGTACAAAGATGTTTTTGCGTGGTCATAATGACGATATGCCGTAGGTTTTAAGCACCTAATTGGTGGTCACAAATTGCCCCACCGACCCAGCACTGCCCTCCTGTCAAAGACAAGTAAGCAAGAAATTTAAAAACAGACTATAGATGTCTGAAAATCAAAAGAGGAGTTCACCAGCGAGTTTGAGGCGAAAGGTCATACCGGGTCACCGCGGTATCCATCCTAGGTCTAGCCAACGTTGTGCCTGACTGCCAAAGAAGGATGGAAAGACCAGAGTGTGCGTATCGATTACGTGCATCTTCAAATAAGGCCGAGTCGCAAAAGACAACTTTCCCACTGCCAAACATTCCACATGATTGATTGACAATTGTGCGCAAAACATGAGATTGTTCCTCGTGGATTGTTATGCGGGCTCTATCACTCCGATTTTTGATGGATGAGGAAGATGTGGAAAGACGGCCATTATACGCCTTGGGGAACGTATTGTTATATGGCATGCCATTTGTGGTTGAAGAACGCGGGGCAACATACTATTGAGGAGCGATGAACCAACATGGGGGGGGGGGGGGGTGGGGTTCATGACAATGATACACACGGGAAACATTGAAGTCTATGTAAGACGACGTGACATAAAGTGGGAGCAGTGTGTGACCACTAGTGTCAACGGACTTGAGGACAGTTTTTTCAGAGGCTTCCAGGAGTAACACCTCAAGCGTTAATTCCAGCGAAGTGTATTTGGTGCTCCCGTCTAGGAACGCTGTGGATTGTGGTAAAGTCAGCGATGCGGTATTGAGCAGGACCCGCCAACGATCAAAGCCATTCAAGAGTTACCACCGCCCGCCAGAAGAACAAAAAGAGGTTGATGAGTTTGCTTGGAGTTAATTATAATTCAGCAGGGAGTTCATTGCCCAGCTCACAAACGACGTTGTGAGCTATCTAACTGTTAAACAGAAGGTGCATTGCGGTCAGATGGACCGAGAATGTAGGCTACATTTCGCAAGATTAAGTAATATCTTGGTCCAATCCCACCTGTGTTGTCCCACCGGAGAGCTGGAAGACCCATTGAATTCTTTATCTGACAGTGTTTGGATAACTCTTTTGGCTCGGTTTTGTTTAGCGGGCGCGAACATACATTCACGGGAAAGAAAGAGCGACAATTTATTACAACTCCCCTCAGCACACCAACCACGTGTCCACATAGAGTCAAGTCACACTACAACTTGAAGCAGCGACTGTACGCTTGCTTCAAAACCCACCCACTATAGGGGAGTGAAGTCGCCTAGACTAATAGAAGAATTGAACATTAAACTGTCATCATAATACCAACTTAATCATCATACTCATCGAGTATGAAGAGACACTGAATAGTATATATATTTAAGAACCGCATGCCCCACAGATGGGAGGTGCTCGCAAAGTGGCAGATCTTGCCTCACTGGATTCGACAATTGTCTATAGTGACGCCGGACTGCAATGAAAGCACAAGCGTTTTGCTGATCATCTGGCCGAGAATTTCACAGTGATAGAATATATGAACCTTTTGAAGACATACTCCTTGATGAAGAGTGTAATGCATGTCTGGATGAATTTCAGAACAAGGTTTGAGAGCCAGGATGGAAAATGTTCTTTGATGGCGTCTCCACAAGCGTCGGATAGAGTCAGTACTTTATTTCTCGAGACAGGGCAACACTACTCTGTTACCGAGCTCAACTGTCAGTTTCTATTGCAGCCAATACAAGTCATGGCTGAATACGTTAGTGCGTGTATCTTGGGTTTGAAGGTTGGGCTATAGAATGGGTGTCCAGGAAATCTTGGTCATTTTCCGGTGACTGCGGATCTCTGTTGCCCAGATTTCAGAGGATGGGAGAGACACGAGATGTAAAGCCCATACCGTACCGGCATGTGTTGCCATGAATCTTTGCCAACGGTTTCAATCAATATGAGTTCAAGATTCAGCAAGGATTCATAATGAGTTTGCCACGCCGTGTTGGCTACGTTGGCTCTAATGTTGCATCATCCATGATAAGGCTTATGTGGACCCTTTGCAGATTCAGGTCCGAGATCAGCATGCCTATTGTAACATGGTGGAAGAAGAACTTGATGGTGAACCGTGGTTCCATGATATCAAAGAATACCTCAGGATGGGAGTATATCCAGCACAGGCCACAGGGGATCAAAAGAGGGCGATTCAACGCTTGGCAAGCGGAGTTTTCTTCAGTGGAGGGGTGTTATACAAAAGAACTCCAGATCTTGGTTTATTGAGATGCATAGATGCTAAACAGGCTACAGTTATCATGACCGAGGTACATGCGGGAGTTTGTGGACCTCATATGAGTGGATATGTATTGGCAAAGAAGATTCTCCGAGCAGGTTATTATTGGCTTACTATGGAACGGGATTGCATTAGTTTCGTGCGCAAGTGTCATCAATGTCAGGTACATGGAGATTTGATTCATTCTCCACCATCTGAATTGAATACGATGTCGGCACCATGGCCTTTCGTTGCTTGGGGAATGGATGTCATTGGGCTGATCGAGCCAGCGGCATCAAATGGGCACAGGTTTATTCTGGTAGCCATTGATTATTTCACTAAGTGGGTTGAGGCAAAAACTTTCAAATCTGTGACCAAGAAGGCAGTGGTCGATTTTGTGCATTCAAACATCATCTGTCGGCTCGGAATCCCGAAGGTAATCATCACGGACAATGGGGCCAATCTCAATAGTCATTTGATGAAAGAGACATGTGAGCAGTTCAAGATTACCCATCGCAATTCTACCCCATACCGCCCTAAGGCAAATGGTGCGGTTGAAGCGGCCAACAAGAATATAAAGAAGATACTGCGGAAAATGGTAGAGGGTTCTAGACAGTGGCATGAAAAACTACCTTTTGCATTGTTGGGGTACCGCACCACTGTTCGAACTTCAGTAGGGGCGACTCCTTATTCATTGGTTTATGGCACTGAGGCAGTAATACCCGTAGAAATTGAAATACCATCCCTTCGGATTATCACCGAGGTGGAAATTGATGATGTTGAATGGGTCAAAGACCGCTTGGAACAACTAAGTTTGATTGATGAAAAGAGATTGGCAGCAGTATGTCACGGACAGTTGTACCAATAGAGAATGGCAAGAGCATATAACAAGAAGGTACGTCCGCGGAAATTCGAAGTAAGGCAATTGGTGTTGAGACGCATCTTGCCTCATTGGGTTGAAGCAAAAGGAAAGTTTGCCTCGAACTGGCAGGGGCCATTTGTCGTAACCAGGGTGTTGTCCAATGGCGCATTATACCTGACAGATGTGGAAGGGAAATGTGTAGAAATGGCTATCAACTCTGATGCAGTCAAGAGATATTATGTATGATCTTCTTTGTTTTAATTATATTTGTTTTTACTTGGCATGTTTTGAAGATTGGAATGACGAAGGCATTTTGTTCTGCTATCCAAACACTTTATCCTTTGTTACCACCTTTGAGCCTCATTCATTTTCTTTCATACCCCTCTTTCGGAATCAGTAGCAAAGATCAGAAACACAAGCGTGAAAGATAAGTCAAGGAAAAAGATAAAAGAAAAGAATGAAAAGAGAGAGAAGGAAAAAGGAAGAAGAAAAGAAAGAAAAAAGGAAGAGAAAAGAGAAGAAAAAGAAAAAGAAAAGGAAAAAAAGAAAAAGAGAAAAAAAAACAACAAACAACAAAAGAGAAAGGAAGAAAGAAAAGAAAACAAGAGAAAATGGAAGAAGAAGAAGAAAGGAAAAATCATAACAATAAGGTAATTCCTATCACCTGAACTACGTTTGACTTGATCCAGAAAGGGTACGTAGGCAGCCTCTCTCTGAGGTTCAGTCACACCAAAACAAAAATCCAAAAGCCCCCAAGAAAGAAACTGGGGCAGAAGTTGTGGTTGTTGTGAGCAATCTGATTCCGAAAGTTGTAATTTTGAACCCATGTTGAATTGTTTTGAGCCTTTGATACCCTTTTTTCTAACCCTATCCAAAAGCCTGCATTACGGTCCAAAGAAAGACCTTCTGATCAGTCTTCAAGAAGTGCCAAGACGAGCAAGTAAAGGTGATTCATGTCAGGGGCAACATTCCGGTACAAGAAGAAAAATGATAAAAATGAGAGAGTCTTATCGGTGAAAACCCTCACGGGCACCGTAAGGCGACGGGAGATGAGAGAAATAAAAAATAAGAGAGTCTTATTGGTGAAAACCCACACGGGCACCGTAAGGCGAAGTGAGTTGACAGATATTAAAAATGAGAGAGTCTTATCGGTGAAAACCCTCACGGGCACCGTAAGGCGAAGGTGAGTTTTCAGATGGGCAAGTGAGACAAGTCTATGGTTGAAAGCTGTTCAAGACATTGCAAGATGAGCGAGGTTAGGGTTTGGGTGAAAAATCAGGTTATGAAAGTCCGAAACAACAAATGTGGCAATTGAAAGTTGATTGGTTGAACAGATTGGGCCGGTTAATCCAAAATGCATGGCATGATCAATGGTATCAGCTGTTCTACTCAGATAAGTCTTCTTCTCCTTCTTCGTTACAAATCGTCCGTTTTTGGATTCTCTCTGTCCTTAACCCTCAAGGTGATTGCATTTCATTCTTTCGAGGTCTGTTCTTTAAGATGTTTCAGTGTTAGTTCTGTTTGAAACAAAAAGGGAGGAATGTCAAGGCTAACTACCGATTTCCCAGTTGCAAAGCACAACAGGGCCGGAATATACCAAAGATGTCAAATGCAAAGTAAGACACAAAAAACCACCGGAAGTTTCACCGGTGGATTGATTAGACAGTTTTGTGGGTGAAGCAAAGTTCCAGATAGAGGGGTCAGAAACACAAAAAACAACAATATGGGACAGAACACTTGGGTCATCAAAGTCAGGGGGTTGAAAGTCGGTCAGGAAGTCGAGGCGATTCAAGGCAAGTCCAGGGAAGCAAGTCGGAGTGAAGCTCAGCGGCAGGGATGTGCCTAGTAAGAATGCCAGCAACTAACCACCATTTTATATTAACAAGGTCTTTCTTTGATTGAAACAGGGGCAGAAGTTTTGTTTGCTTCGGAGAACCCCTCCGTAAGGAAAGGCAGCACCCAAACAGGTATGACTGGAAATTCTCAGGGCCCTCCTGGAAAATGGAACTTAGTTTAAATTTCAAGACAATCATGAGTAGCATAATTTAGCATAAATATACCTCAAAGGAGCATAAGTCGGTTTCAAAATTGGCATGTTTAAGATGAGATTCAATTAGGAGTTTTCAGGACCCTCCTGGATAATGGGACGTAGTTTTAAGGTCTGCTTATATAACAAGATATAGTGGAAGACGTACCTTCAGTAGATATAGCTTAGGTTAAAACTGCCTTTTAACTAGAAGTTGTCAGGACCCTCCTGGATAATGGGAAGTAGTTTAAGACCTGTAGATAACAAATGTAGTAGGAGTAATACCTTTAGAAGATGTAACTTAGGTTCGTAATTGTTAGGAGTTGTCAGGACCTCCCCGGATAATAGGACCTAGCTTTCAAATTCTTAGTAACATTTGGCGATACGATTCAGTTCTACACTCACATCTGTACCCAGCCACCAAACTGGGGCAAAAATTTTTTCCTTGTTTTGCCTATTGTTTTGAATTCAGGCGCCCACCTGGAAAACAAGGGAATACATTTCAAGTTCAGCAGTCAGGCGCCCACCTGGAGAACAAGGGAATACATTTCAAGTTCAGCAATCAGGCGCCCACCTGAAGAACAAGGGACTACATTTTAAGTTCAGCAGTCAGGCGCCCACCTGGAGAACAAGGGAAGTACAATGTAAATTTTAGCTTTCAGATTTTTAATATTTGGTAACATAACGCGCCCAGCTACCAAACTGGGGCAGAAAATTTTTTGTGTTTGTTTACTTTGTCGAAGTCAGGCGCCCACCTGGAGAACAAGGGAATACATTTCAAGTTCAGCAATTAGGCGCCACCTGGAGAACAAGGGAATACATTTCAAGATCAGTAATCTGGCGCCCACCTGGAGAACAAGGGAATACATTGCAAGTTCGGCAGTCAGGCGCCCACCTGGAGAACAAGGGAAGCATAATTCAAATTTTTAGTTGTATTTGATAACATGATGTGCCCGGCCACCAAACTGGGGCAGAAAATTTTCTTTGTTTGAAGTCAGGAGCCCGCCTGGAGAACAAGGGAATACATTTCAAGTTCAGCAATCAGGAGCCCACCTGGGGAATAAGGGAATACATTTCAAGTGTTAGCAGTCAGGAGCCTGCCTGGAGAATAGAGGCATATATTACAAATTTCAGCAGTCAAGCATCACTCGGAGGAATGGCAAAACAGCTCCGATCACAATGCCAAGGCAACAACGCAAGAATTCCATCGGAAGGATACAAGTTCAAGGCAACAAGAACTACAAGAATCGCAAGATCAAGACATAGATAGGACTTTTTGTAATTCATAGATCATAGCTTAGGCTAGTTTCTTTTTATTATTGACACGTTGTAATAAGGGGGTCAGCAAGCAGTAGCAGCAGCAACAGCAGTGAAATCAAAGCTTTATGGTAGTCCCAGCTACCAGACATTCCCGAACTACACTGACCTGATTCCTTTTTAGCCAAGGATATGTAGGCAACCTCAGAAGCAGGGTGCGGTCAAATATTTCAAAATGCTTCACACGGAGTATTCGAACGGGCAAAAATCGCTCGTATCCGCTCACTTATCTTTGCCCGAAAACTCTTCGTGTTCTCGAGCAAAGAGGGGCAGCTGTGAGCACGTGATTTTTTCCCTATGTGAATTATTCCCAAAAATTCAAACAAAATGATTTCTTTCATTATTTTGCAATTTTGTGGATTTTTGTGACATTTTGTGTTAATTGTTGGCATTTTGTTTATGCATTTTAATTAGTGAAAAATACAAAAATACTTGACATTTGCACTTAGGATTTAATTTCGCATTTTATGATTAATTAGTAATAAAGAAAATAACAAAAATAGTTCAATTCGCATTTTCAATTTTGATTTTTGATTTTTAGTAGTGTTTCTTTTGAATTTATTTAGTGTTAATTAGTCTACGATTAGTTGAGTATTAGGAGTTAATTTAGATTTCTAATTGAATATAAGGAATTAATTTGGATTTTTAGGAATTAATTAAAATGAAAATTGAATTGAAAGATAGAAGTTTGGGCTGTTCAGATTTAATTCAACCAGGCCCAATAGATACCCCTGTAAACCCGCACAACCCAGGCCCAAAACGCCTTAGCCCAGTCCGGCTCAAAGACGCCAAAATGACGTCGTATTGCCCAAATCAATCTCAACCGTCGAGGTTGATTAATCCAACGGATGGGAAGCCCCCATCATCAACCACATAAATGTCGGAATTCACCCCCCTACCCCTCATTCCTCATCACAGACCTTCCTCATTATCTCCGGCGTAACGCCACCGTTCGCCGCCTTGGACTGCCGACGGAAATCGCCTCACGGCGGCGGTCGGTCTCCAAACGGTCCCAAATTCACACTGCATCATCCTCTCACCCTCCTCTCTCTATATACCCAAGTCTTCTTTTTCGAATCATAACCTATTTCTTCGAATATCCAAATCTGTGGACGCCGCCTCCGCCGCCTACGGCGGCGCCACCACAAACCGGTCCCAAATTAACACCCTAGGACCTCCTCAATCTCCTCATCCCAAATATCCAAACCATTTCCCTCGAATCATTGCCAATCTTTTCGAATCTTCATTTGAAAATCCGGCCAAAACCCTACTTCTTCCAAATCCGGTCAAAATTACACCCTACAATCTCCCTGACCCCCTCATCCTGAATTCCAAGCCAAAATCCTTCAAGTCTAAGAAAAACTCCATTAATTCTAGATCTAGGGTTCAGAAGTTCAACCTGTTTTGGAGATTTCAAGTGCTCGATTGATTTTGAATTAATGTTACAGGCCTATTTCAGATGAAATAGACATGCAACATTAATTGAAAATCAAAGTTCAAGGTCAGCCCAGTTGAAGACCCAAAACCAGTGAGTTGTTTTCTTCGTTTTATTTTCGAATTGTCCTCTCTTCTTGACGATTTTGCTTCATTAAATGATCTGGACTCTATGTTATCCATCTGGGGTAAGTAATCGAAGTTATTCTTATTTGATTGTTTTTTGAGTTCTGTTAAATGTTAATTTTGTCATTAGTATAAGCATTAGTTCTTGTTCAGTGTTTAGGTTTAGTTTACATTTTTTTGATGTTTCGTTTCTTCAAGTTGATTGATGTTGTTTTACATTTCATGTACTATGGGAGTCTGTGTTGATAGGTTTAATTTTTGTTTTGGTCAGTTAATTTCTTCACTTTGATTTAGTTGTTAAGTGTAGTTCATTAATAGGTTTAACTTCATACTTAGTTTAATCTGTCCAGCTAGTTTGATTTTAGGTGATTATCTGCTTATGAACATTTGATTTAGAGCTTGTTTAGTTAACCATGGTTAAGGGGGCTGGGCCATTTAACTATAGTTTGGTAATTTCAGTGGAATAAAAGGGTAAGTCAGGTAATTCAAGGGTAGAGAATCTTTTAAAAACTGAAATGGAATTCACTAGGACCTTCTAGAATGGGTCTTAAGATTGAAATTCAGAAAATAGGAGTAGTGACTTGAGTAGCAAAGTCAATAAATAAAGGACTCAGTAGTTAAAGTCTGGAAAAAAGACAGGGACTGAAAAGAAAATAGAAAACTGAGGGATGCCCTCCCTTGTGCCTATAAATAAACATGCCATTGCCTTCACTCACAAGTTTTTCAGCTCTGAAAAATTCCCCCACTTTTCACAAGTTTTCATCAGCTAAAATTTGAAATTCAAATCCAAAATTCTAGATCTAGTTCTTCAAAAACCAAAAACAAAAAAAAAACAACAGAAAACTCCATAAAATTACTGTTCTATTGATATTCCTTAGATCAATTGCACGTTCAGCTGTTAATTCGAGTCCTAGCTTAGATGAAAAATGATTTGAAGAGTTTGTGTACTGGTTGCTGAAGTTTCAGAGATTGTACTGGTTGATTTCGGATTTGTCTGGTTTTATTCAAGTTATTTTGGGTGTTTGCTGTTGCTGCTCTTCTACAATTCATTTTGGGCTTTGTTTGAGTTCCTTTCTGGTTGAAACTGGTTTCGTTGTTGCTTCTGGAATTCTGGTAGCTGTGGCCTGTTGCTTACTGCTGCTGATCCTTCATTTTTTTTATTTTTCGTCAAGTTTCCAGGTACATACCTCTCTAGAATTCCTATGTATTGCTGAAAGGCTGATTTGAAGAAGGAAATAAGAGGATTAGAAGATCTGTTACATTTACGTGTCTGCTTGTGCATTAGAATTGCAGTTTCATTCAATAGTTCTCTGTATTTGTAGGATGGTTTCTATCATTTTCCCTTTTGAATACATTGTAATTAAAAACTGGACACATAGTGTTTGCACATAGATTATTCTATACAGCATGTAAGTTTGTAATTGCAGCAGGACTTCACGTGAATTGGAATAGGTCTAATAGTCCTTTGGTCTGAAATACGAAGTCATCTGTCCAATAGTCATTTATTTGTGATTTGAATAAGGTCATTATGCTTGGTTATGAATTGACACTTGAATCAACATAATTGGACTGGAAATCGTAATTTACTCTAGTCTAGTAGTCCAGTAGTTTCATTCAGAATTAGTAATTACATCTTGTGTATAATCTAGCTTCATTTTGGATATTAGTAGATCCTTGTGTTTAGCTCATTGTGGAATCAGTTGTTCAAACGCACAAATATCATATTGATCATCTAATGTCCCTCATTTACTAGCGTATTGTTTCAAATTCGTATGGTATGACTCGTTAGATCTGTGCTTCTTTGTGTTTGTTCGGGGTTCAGTTCTGGAAACTGGAATCCCATTGGGATTGGGCATCAAGCTGGTCCTGAGATCTGAGGTCTCAAGGCGTATCTGTCCAAATATTTGTTGGGCCAGTCATAAGCCCAAAACGCTGAGGGAATTTCCTACTGGTCCGGTCTTTTACTAGTGCTGAGGCCCAAATGTTAAGTAATTCACATTAACAGGGATGACACAATTCTCTTTTTGTGGGCTGGCCTCGAAGCCCATTGTGCTAACGGCTGTTCCTGGGCTGATTCCGATAATGTTTATTTAGTGACGGTAATTAACTAAGGCTCTTTAGAGACAAACCCAATAGAAAAATTATAGTTTGCTCTAGGATGGCCTTTAAATAATAAGATAATATGAGCCTCGCCAAAACAAAATGCATAAATTGCGGGGCCTTCGTTAAATGCTTATATTAAAATACTTAAAATTCGGGGCGTGCCTTTTAGCAAATTTCACGGTCCTCCGCAAAGATAATAACCCGTTAGTCGCTCTTAGGCCCCGCATTTAATAATATTACTTTCTTAAACTCGGGTGCACATTTATGTGACCCAAATCCAAATCCCAACGAAGTTGAGACGTGTCAAAAACCACGGGTGCATTTATGTGACGTGGTTCGAGACGTGTTTTCATGACGTTGCAATTCTCTTTAAAAATAATAATAATAAAAGCGGTTCAAAGTTCAAAAGCACATAGGTTAAAACATGTTCTAAAGTCAAATAAATAAGCCAAATATGACAGTTAAGCCACCGTGCTAGAACCACGGAACCCGGGAATGCCTAACACCTTCTCCCGGGTTAACAGAATTCCTTATTCGGATCTCTGGTTCGCGGACTGCTCAACAGAGTCAATTTTTCCTCGATTTGGGATTAAACCGGTGACTTGGGACACCATAAATCTCCCAAGTGGCGACTCTGATTTTTAATAACAAATCCCGTTTTGATTGTCCTTTAATTGGAAAAACTCCTTTATGCCCTTTCGGGGAGTAGGAAAAAGGAGGTGTGACAATGTTAACATGGGTAATTCCACTACGGCTTGAATTATGGATAAAGGAAAAACTCTCCTTAAGTTAACTCCTGGAAAAACCTTAGCCTTGAACAATGTTCTGTACGTTCTCTCCCTTTATAGAAACATAGTTTCTGGTGCTCTTCTCAATAAAGCATGTCTTAAACTTATTATTGAAGCTTTAAAATTATTATTTCTCGTGGGAGAGACTTTGTTGGGAAGGGTTATCTCAGTAGAGGTCTATTTGTACTGAATATCGCTCAAGAGATTACTAATAATCCTAGTACTTCCAATTCTCCTTATATTGTTGTAACGACCCGACCGGTTGTTTTAAGCTTTAGCTTTTAGTTCGGTGGTTTGAGACTTTGAGTAGCTTCATATTATGTGTTATGACTTTTGTGTATGGTCGGTTACGATTTTCGAACGGTTCGGGATTGATTTGGAAGGATGATTCTCGTTTTAGAAGTTTTAAGTTGGAAGAATTGCCCAAGGTTTAACTTTTTGGTAAACAGACTCGGAATCGGGTATTATTCCAATAGGTTTTTATGATGATTTTTGATATGTCCACAAAGTTTGGTTAAACTTTGATGAGTTGTGGATAAGTTTGGGTTGTATGGTGATTGTTTTCGGTTTCAACGTCGATTTGAGCATAAAGGTTAACACATTGAGCAAACGACCTTTGATTTGTGTTTCAACTAAACCATTATATCCATATAGTAATTTTGGAACCATAGAAACTGGAATCATCAAGTTCCGACATCGTATGAGAAACTTATGGTCATTTTACTAAGAATTGGGTTGTAGAGTTTTCAGATTAATTATGAAATTGCCACTAAATTCGTATTTAAAAATCTGTACTATTTCCAAATATTGAAACAAACATATCTCCTTCATTATAAGGTCAAATGGAGTGATTCAAAAGCCTAACTTGAATGGAATTTCACAAGCAATCCATTGGAGGAATCAAAAGTGAGTTTTGGGATCGTTTGGTTCAAGAAACGAGATAGAACAACTAGGTAGAAGCATATAATATCGAGGGTTTGTTCATTTGTTCATATTTTGAGTTGGGAAACTTGGATTTGGGCAATTTTGGAGGTGATTTTCATCACATCGATTGGGGTAAGTATATATACTTGGTTTTGATTATATTTCATGAATCCATCTTCATTTTTGGCATTTGATTGATGATTTCAAAGTAAAATTTGGGGGGTTTTGTCTAAAATTTCATAAAGTGAATTTTTGAGTTTTGAACATCGATTTGGAGTCGGATTTGAGTGAAACTAGTATGGTTGGACTCGTAACTGAATGAGTTGTCATATTTCGTGAGTTTCATCAGATTCCAAAGTGCGAGCCCAGGTTTAACTTTTTGGCTGACTTTGGGATTTTGATTAAAGATTCAACCTTTATCGATTGGGTTTGTTTCCTTTGGCATTATTTGATACACTTGAGTTGCTTTTGGTTAGTTTCGAGCCGTTCGTAGGTCGGTACATGCGGGATGGCATTTTTAGAGTATTGTTTGGCTTGCTCGATATTGGATTTGGCTTGTTTAAGGCAAGTATCTTATCTAAACTTGGTTGAGGCACTAGTTGCCTAAATTATTTGTGATAGTTACGTGCTATAGTTACGCACGTGTGGGGTTTGATACGATGTGCTAACACCGGGGGTATTTATCCATGCTCGGGTTGTGCTTAGGCCATGATAAGCCTAGAAATAATCGTTAAGCTTTAATCTATGATATTTCTCATATTTGTAACATTATGTGAACAATTTGAGCCATGTTTGAGGCTACATAGAGGTTTGATCCCTGGATGAACTTGGTAAACGCTATTCTGTGGTGAAATGGCCGATTTGAGCTATGATAGCATACTTTGCACATGCCTACATTTTAGCATGTCATTTATACCAGTCCAGGAGCATGAGATTTATTATTAATTCGTCACATACATGTATTCTTGTTTATTTGCTCGTATGTGATATGATTGGACTAGAGGCCTATGACCACGCCGGGCGGATTGTGTTGTTATGCATGTGACCATACCAGGGGAATTGTGTTATTATGTCTGTGACCACACTGGGCGGATTGTGTTGTTATTCTTGTGACCATGCCGGGCAGATTGTGTTGTTATACCTGTGAGCACGCCGGGCGAATTGTGAGTATCGACGCGTGAGTTATCTGTGCAGCACGTGAGTTGTCCATGCGAATTCAGATACTGATATTATGGCACGTGAGTTATCCGTGCAGCATGTGAGTTGTCCATGCTGTTGATATTGAGCTTGTGACCATGCCGGGCTGGTAGCACTTTGAATTGTTCGTGCTTGCGTATGGATACGGATCCACCCCCTAGGGTCACCCTATCATGTTTCTCTCTTGATGGTATACACAGGGATTGTGAGAAACCAATGGTTTTCTGGTTGATGTGAGCTCTGGGATAGCTAGTTACTGTTATTGGATCGGGATGGGCGCCGTAACAGACTGATATTTGGTTATTGCATTTCATCTTTACTTGAAATTTCCTCGACTGTTTACTTGATTATACTTGCATATCTTCCTTATATGGTGGATTATTGACTGAGCAGAACACTTTAAAACAAAGAATTGTGAGCATCAACGTGGTTTTACCTGATATTTCATGTTTTGATCATATATCTGTTCTATACGTGTTAAAATTATGAACTGCACAAGTGTTAGTGAGTATCATCTATATTTCTTGCTTCTTTTACCTCGCCGAGGTTAGTTAGGATACTTATTGAGCACATGGGATCGGTTGTACTCATACTACACTTATGCACCTTGCGTGCAGATCTTGTAGTTGTTGCTGCTGTGTATGGCGGGAGCTGGCATTGAATATGTACCCGCATTCTGGTTATAGTTTCCTCTTGTTCTTTGTAGCTTTAGATTTATAAATCTGTTTATGTATACATCAAACAAATGATGTATTTATTTTATACCAACTTTTTAAACTCTAAATCTTAAAAGCTCATGATTTGTACTACCATTCCTTGGGTTGTTGTATATAAGTTTAATTATTTCATCATTATATTCTCAATAAATCTCATTTTAACTTGGATTATTGTTAAATTGGCTTACCCAACGGGTTGGGTTAGGTGCCATCACGACTAGTTGGATTTTGGTCATGACAATTGTTGAGTCTATTGATTTGTGGCATGGTAGACTAGGTCATGTTAATATTGCTTCTATTAATAGACTTAGAAAAATCGAATTAATTTCTGTAGTTAATGTTGATAATTTTTCTAAGTGTCATGTTTGTGTAGAGGCAAACATACCAAAAAGCCTTTAATGAATGTAACTAGTAGAAAGATAGAATTACTTGAACTAGTGCATTCAGACTTAGCAGATTTCAAGAACACTGTTAGTAAGGGTGGAAAGAAATGCCACATCACTTTTGTAGATGACTTTTCTAGATAAACTAAGGGATATCTTGTAGTCAATCGATGAGGATGAAAGTATATTTTTGAAATACAAAGCAGAAGTAAGAATATCAATTAGATAGAAAAATCAAAAGACTAAGGTCTAATAGGGGTGGTGAATATAGTACTAATTCTCTAGAAGTCTTTTGTGATAAAATTGGTATTATACGTGAGATTAGTGCTCCCTATACTCCCCAACAAAATGGTGTAGCCGAACGAAAAAAACTGAACCCATAAGGAAATGATGAATTATATACTTTTGAGATTGAGTTTATCTAATAATATGTGGGGGGGGGGGGGTAGGGGGAAGAGGAGGGGGGGAGCTGTTTTATCTACATGTTGTGTTCTTAATAAAGTCCCTCATAAAAAGTTAGACAAAGCCCCGTATAAGTTATGGAAAGGGTTTGCCCCTAATTTGAAAATTCTGAAAGTGTGGGGGTGTTTGGCTAAGGTTGGTCTACTTGATTTTAAACAGGTAACCGTTGGACCCAAAATTTGTATGCTATTTTTATTGATTATGCTTAAAATAGTGTTGCGTATAGATTTATGTATTTTAATGATAATTCTATTTGTGAATCTAGAGATGCAGAATTTTTTGAGCATATTTTTTCATCAAAAAATAATGTGCCTAGTGATGTGTCTAATAATACTTCTACATCTATGTCCGTCAATTCTCATATTGTGCCTTCTTCTAGTGTTACTGCTAATGAGCATGAAAATAAACTTAGAAGGAATAAGAGACGTAGAATTGAAACTAGCTTTGGTCCTGACTTTATCACTACTTTCTTGATTAAGAATAATGATCTTGATATTCTGAATGATCAATTAATATCTATCCATTTAATAGAAGAAGACCCTAAGACTTATGATGATGCAATGAGGTCAATAGATGCTAATTTTTGGAAAGAGACCATTAAAAGTGAATTAGACTCCATAGTTTCTAATCACACTTGGGAGACTTGTGTGATTTTCCTAAAGGATGTAAACCCCATAAGTAGCAAGTGAATATTTAATAAGAGATTGAGACCTGATGGTACAATTGAGAAATATAAGGCTAAACTTGTTATTAGGGGTTTTGACCAAAAGAAAGGCATTGATTACTTTGACACTTATTCTCTTGTGACTAAGATAGAGACCATTAGAACTCTTGTTGCTTTAGCTGTTAATCATAATTTAGTGATACATCAAATGGATGTTAAAACGATCTTTTTGAATGGTGATTTAGAGGAGACCTATATGACTCAACCTGAGGGGTTTGTGATTCAAGGAGAGGAGAATAAAGTATGCAAATTGAGAAAGTCCCTGTATGGTCCAAAGCAGGCTCCTAAGCAGTATGAAAAGTTTAATAACACATTAGTGGATAATGGTTTTATTGTCAATGCATCTGATACTTGTTTTTATTCCAAGATGATAGGATCATATTGTGTGATTATATGTCTGTATGTGGATGACATGTTAATCTTTGGCCCTAATGTGAATGTTGTTAATGATAATAAGAACTTTTTGTCTTCTAAATTTGAAATGAATGATTTTGAAAAAGCAGATGTGATTTTAAGGATTGAAATCAAATGAACTCCTAATGGATTTTCATTGTCTCAATCTCATTATATTAAGAAAATGTTGAAAATGTTTAATTGTTTTGATGTAGCTCCTATGAGAACTCCTTATGATCCTAGCATACACTTGGTAAAAGAATAACGAATCCAGTATTTCTCTAACAGAATATCTAAATAATTGGTAGTGAAATATTTCTCATAAATTATACACGGTTTGATATTGTTTATGTTTAGTAGATCGAGTAGATATACTCACAATCCCAATAGCGAACATTGGGATTTTTTTCATCTTTTGCTACGGTATTTGAGATGTACTATGGATTGGTGTTTGCATTTTAATAATTTTCCTATTGTTTTAGAAGGATTTTGCGAAGTAAATTGGGTTACTGATAATGAAGAAGTTAGCTCCACTAGTGACTATGTGTTTACTTTGGGTGCAGGTTCTATTTCATAGAAGTCTTCACAATAGACTTGTATAGCATGATCTACTATGGAGTATGAATTCATTCCTCTTGAGTTGGCAGGGAAGAAGCCGAGTGTCTAAGAAACTTATAGGCAGACGTGCCTTTGTGGGTGATAAGTATGAATTTTAACCACTTATTAGTACCTTCTTGCTTTAGTTTTAGTACGAAAGTAGTGATTTTTATTTTTGAATCTAACGAAAATGTGTAAATTGCAGGTATGCTGGAGAATGTGAGCTCAACGAAGAAATCTAACTCAGAAAGGAGACGTTCCAACTCAGAATAGTCAAGAGGAGAAGTGCAAGCGGTCCGCGAAATTCCATTTGCAAACTCAAAAGAAAATGCAGCCTGCAAAAAATAATATACGACCATAAAGGAGAAACTGAAGCTTCAGGGATATCAGGCAGAAGTGCGGTCCGCAGACCAAAAAGTGCGGTCACACTTGAGGTTAGCACTGTTAAAGACTGAAAAATCGGAGAGGTTGCAATCGAACAAGTTTGAAGCCTTCTCAAAGTGGGGTCCGCAACAATATTATGTGCGGCCAAAGAAGCTGAAGTGCGACCGTAAAAAATTATGTGCGGCCGTAAAATCCCTTCAACTCAAAGCACCTATAAGAACAACATACCAAAGTGTGGACCGTAGATATAATTGTGCGGACGCCGAATCCATTGAAGGATATTTTTGTCAAAGAATTTCAGAGCACTATAAATAGACTAGGAACACTTTTTAGGATAACTTTTGTACTGTAGCAGCAACTAGTAGTTATATTTTGGGCAACTTGGAACAACAATTAGAGAAGACCCATTAATTTTCCATTTTAATTCTAGTTTTTTATCTTTCATTACTTCTTTTATCTTTCTATGTAAATTACTATGAATATATAGATTTTATCTAGGGTTGTGATCCAACCATAGTGTATAAAACCTATGGGTGTTTAATATTAGTGCTTGCTATTGATTGGGTCGATATTATTTAGCCTTGTTTATGCTTTGTACTTAGAATTAATGGTTGCAAACATTGATTCATGCCTATTTGACTTAGTTCTTACTTGAGAAAGAGAAACCTGGTCTAGGAAAACTTGGCTAACAAGAAATTGAACTAGTTGAAGTTTTGATTTATTTGATTAAAGGATTTGAACTAGAGATATGAATAACCCAACTTAGACTTATAGTCAGTTGTTTTGATTGCTGCCTATTTGGTCTTGAGAAAGTTAATTTGGGCATAATCACTCTTTATCCGATAGGTATTTAGTGGGTATTAAGCATTGGGAGTCATAACAAACCCCGATCTACCAAGCAAGGATAGATTTACTCTACCCATTAGATTTACACCTAGGTTAAGGTTACAACCCTAGGCTTTTCCCTATTTAATAAAAACATCAAAAATATTTCAATCATTATTTGATCACTAGTTAGTTAAAACTCTTAGTAGTTAATTTAGATAACAATTACCCACTTTTGTTTTGAAGATAAATTTAGCTATTTCAAGTTTCTCTCTTGAGTGTTTACCTCGGTACCACTTTAAACTTACTGTGGATTCGATCCCGACTCGCGTTGGGTTTTATTATTGTAATGACCGTTTAATACTCCTTAATTGGGTGTGAATTGGACGTGATCAATTTTTGATGACATTGCAGGGGAATTTACGATGTTAGCTATATACTTGAGTTTGTTTCTTGAAGTATCTTCTTTTGCTTTCGTGATTCTAATTTGTTCAAGTGATTGTAGGTTCCAAATGGAGAACAACGAAATTGGAAATATTCCAATGGAAGAGGTGGATGGTGAAGAGGATCAAGTTGATGAAATGCCTCAAGCTCCACAATAAAACCGCGGAGGCCGTGGGCAACAAGACAATGTGACTCTACCTCCCCCACCTCCACCTCTACCACCACCAAAACCACAAGCGGCACAACATTTGATTTTGCCAAATGAGGGGTATGCAAGTGCCATAGTCTCCCTTTGCATTAGGGCTTCAAATTACCAATGTGATGCTTACTTTGCTCGAGCAACAAGATTATTTCTGCCGGGGTGCTGACTCAAAATACTTACAAGCATTTGAAAGGTTTTGTGGATACATGTTGGGGGAGAAAACAAACAAATGTTTCGGAAGATGCTTTGTGGTTAAGGATTTTTCCCTTCTCACTAAAGGGTAAGGCTTTGGAATGGTTGGAATGCTTGTCTAGTCATTTTATTCATCCATGGGATGAATTGACGGCGAAGTTTATTTCGAAGTTCTTCTCTCCCGGGCACATGGCAACTCTACGAGATGAAATATTGGCTTTCAAGCAAGAGTCCAATAAACCTTTGCATGAAATTTTGGAGCGATATCAGACAGTGGTGAAGAAGTGCTCGAGTAATGATATGACCAACAATATGATCCAACAAACTTTGTACCGTGGTATTAATACTACAAATCAATGTGTCGTCAATCAATTAGCCGTAGGCAATTTTATGACAACACCTTATGCAGAGGCATGTGAGATTCTTGATGAGATGGCGGAAACTTCTTTGGCTTGGCAATCCCGAGCTAATGTTCCCCAAGGTGATCCCAACATGATCCATCTTCATAAAGAATTGCAAGACCATGGGAAAGCTATTGCCGAATTGACCACAACTATGACTCAACTTGCTAAAGCTCAACTTCATCAAACTCAAGTCCCTAAGCAAGTTCATGTTATGGAAGGAGTGAATGTATTGGCCAACAAGAAGAGGACTAAAGGTCCACATTTAATCTCGGGAGGAAAATTATGCACATTATGAAGGTAGTTATGACCAAGATGACTCTTATCAAGAGCAAGAAGAAGAGGTACAATTTGTGAACAATTACCAAGGGCAACAAAGCAATTTCCAAGACTCCAATCAAAATCAATGGCATTCTCAAAATAACCAAGGCAATTAGAGTTCTAACAATCAAGGGAATTAGAATAAAAACAACAATAACCAGGGAATTGGCATAGCAACGACAATAACATAAGGGAATTGGGGAGGCAAAAATCAAGGAAATTGGGGAAATAACAATAATCATGCAAATCGAAGTTCGGGTTTTCAATGACCCCCAATGTTCCAACAACCAGGCAAACCACCTCTTTATCCTTCTCACGGTTCAAGTTCTTCAAGCAATGAGATGGGTCATATTGACTAACGAGAACATGTTCAAGCAAAGGATGGAAAAGAATGCGGATTCGAATGCCCAACTTGCCTCACATACCACATCAATACGGAATCTTGAAGTTCAAATGGGGCAAATCTATCATGCTCTTAATACTCGTCCTAAGGGTGCATTACCAAGTCACATTGTAGTGAACCCAAAAGGTGGTAACAATATGGGGAATGTTATAGGGGTTATAACAAAAGGTGAAAGAGGTGGGGATGCACCCACCTCAAACAAAAACCAACTTATGGATTATGACCAAGTGATCCAAGAGGAGGAAATTTCACGAAATGATGTTCAAGTACGTGATGATGTTCGAATTGATATTGAAGATAGTGTGGAGGAGACCCAAGAAGAGGTGAACCCGTCTAGGGAACACATTATTGACATACCGGAATCGGTAGTGCAAAAGGCTAAGTCGCCCTTGCCAAATACTCCACCTCATTATCCTCAAAGGCTTGCTAAGCAAAATGGTGATAATCAACTTGAGAAGTTAATTCGACAACAACAACAAACCCTGTGTAATTCCACAAGTGGGGTCTAAGAAAGTAGTGTGCACACAGACCTTATCCCTATCTTGTGAAGGATCAATTCAAGAAGTTTATTCAAATGATAAAAGGTCTCTCTATCAATGTGCCATTGGTGGAAACGTGGGAACAAATACCCGGTTATCCCAAGTTTATGAAGGATCTTCTGACAAAGAAGAGGTCGATGAATTTTGAAATAATCAAGGTCACTCATCAAATGAGTACAATTGTTCATGCCATGGCTCCTAAGTTGGAGGATCCCGGTGCTTTCTCAATTCCTTGTACTATTGGAAGTGCCAATTTTGCTAAAGCTCTTTATGATCTTAGGGAGAGTATCAATTTGATGCCCAATTTGGTGTTCAAAATTTTAGGGAATGGGAAACCAAGACCCACATATGTGTGGTTGCAAATGGCCGATCGCACTATGAAGAGGTCATTGGGAGTGATTGAGGAGGTTTTGGTTTGAGTTAATAAATTTGTTCTTCCAGTGGACTTTGTGATTGTAGATTGTGAGGTTGACTATGAAGTGCCTATCCTTCTTTGGAGGCCTTTCCTTTCTACGGGTAAAGCCCTTTATGATGTCCTAGAGAACTCACTTTCTGAGTTGGTGATGAACAATTGGTATTCCATGTGCGCAAGTCTATGCGTCAACTAAATAGCATTGAGGTGTTCTCTTTTGTGGACTAGGTGACCGATGTCATTATTTATGATCCTAGTGCTACAATAAACATTGGAAGCCATTTTGCTCAACTTTGATGATGATGACATGGATGGTTTCATGGAATGCGTGAATTCTTTGCGAGGAATGGGGTTTTACCACTATGCACCCTGAAAGTTATTATTGGATCTTGAGGATAGGAATACTCCTCCTACAAAGCCTTCGATTGAAGAGCCACAAACCTTGGAGCTAAAGCCATTGCCACCTCACCTTGGTATGAGTTCCTTGTCCCTTATTCTACTTTACTGGTTATTCATTCCTCTTGTTTGACTAACGTGGAGGTTGACTCCACATTGGCGGTGTTGTAAAAGAGGAAAAAAGCTATTGGGTGGACTTTAGCGAATATCCGGGGGATAAGCTCCGTATTTTGCATGGATAAGATCAAATTGGAGGATAGTGCTAAACTGTCCATTGAACATCAAAGAAGACTCAATGATGCTATACAAGAGCTGGTCAAAAAGGAGATTATCAAATGGTTAGATGCCGGGGTTGTCTACCCCATTTTCGATGGTTCTTGGACTTCTCTGGTTCAATATGTCCCAAAGAAAGGGGGCATGATGATTGTTACCAATGATAAGAATAAGTTGGTTAGTATGAGAACGGTCATTGGTTTAAGAGTTTGTATGGATTATTGTAAGCTCAACAAAGTCACAACGAAGGATCACTTTCCTCTCCCTTTCATGGATCAAATAATCAATAGGTTGGTTGGCCGTGCTTTTTATTATTTTCTTGATGGTTACTCGGGTTACAACCAAATTCTTATTGCTCTAGAAGATCAAAAGAAAACTACCTTTACTTGTCTGTATGGTACTTTTGCTTTGAAACAGATGCCTTTTGGATTATGCAATGCACCAGTGACATTTCAAAGGTGTGTGATGCATATTTTCACGGACATGGTGGAAGAATACCTTGAAGTAATGACTTTTCAATGGTTGGAGATTCATTTGATGATTTTCTTGCTAATTTGGACAAAGTGTTGGCTAGATGTTAGAAAACAAATTTGGTACTTAATTGGGAGAAATGTCATTTTATGATTGAGGAAGGCATTGTCCTTGGCCACAAGATTTCAAGGAATGGTATTGAAGTGGACAAGGCAAATATTGAAGTTATTTCTAAGCTTCCACCCCCACCTTGGTGAAGGATGTGAGGAGTTTACTGGGCCATGTGAGATTCTAACGGCGTTTCATCAAAGACTTTTCTAAAGTGGTGAACCCTTTGTGTAAACGCCTTGGGAAGGATGCCAAGTTCTATTTCAATGATGATTGTATGAGAGATTTTGAATAACAAAGCTCAAGTTGACAACTACTCTTATCATTACATCTCTAAATTGGAGTTTGCCATTCGAGCTCATATGTGATGCAAGTGATGTAGTAGTTGGGGATGTTTTGGAGCAACGAGTCAACAAAGTTTTTCATCCGGTATTCTATGCTAGTAAAACCACGAATAGTGCCTAAGTCAATTACACCGTTATAGAGAAGGAGCTTCTTGCTATTGTGTTTACTATTGAGAAGTTACGCCCATACATGATGGGTGCCAAAGTTATTATCCACGCGTATCATGGCGCGCTTCGCTATCTTATGAGCAGAAAGGAATATAAAGCTCGTTTGATGAGATTGGTGATATTTTTACAAGAGTTTTATATTGACATCCAAGACAAGAAGAGAAGTGAAAACCAAGTGGTGGACCACTTGTTTCGTTCGGAAGAGGAGAGGAAACCACATGATGGCCATGAAATCAATGATTATTTCCCCGATGAGCAACTTTTGGCACATTCAATGAAAGAGGTACCATGGTTCGCGGATTTGGAAAATTTCTTGTGAGTGGTATCATTCTGGATTAGTTCTCTTCAAACCAAAGAACAAAGCTCAAGAGAGATTGTTAAGACTATTATTGGGATGAACCATACCTTTTTCGAATTTGCACGAATGGGTGGTCATTCATTGCCATATGGTGGTCATCATGATGGAGAAAGAACGGAGGCTAAAGTCCTAAGTTATGGTTTCTATTGACCTACTCTCTACAAAGATCCAAATGAGTTGGTAAAAAGATGTGATGAATGTCAACGGGCCAGTGAAATTTTAACAAAACACAAGAGATGCCCCTTACAATTATCTTCGAGACTAATATCTTTGATGTTTGGGGTATTGACTTTAAACGCCCTTTTGTGAGTTCTTGTGAAAACACCTATATTTTGGTTGCGGGATTATTTGTCTAAATGTGTTGAAGCTGTTGCTTTACCCAATAATTAGGCTAGAAGTGTGGTTGCTTTTTTGATGAGGAATATTTTTTAAAGATTTGGGACTCCACGGGCAATCATAAGTGATGGAGGGTCATATCTTTGCAACAAGGCTTTTGACACATTACTTGACAAGTATGGTGTTACTCACAAAGTGACAACTCCATATCATCCACAAGCTAGTGATCAAGTGGATGTCTCCAGTAGGGAGATAAAGAGTATTTTGTCCAAGACGGTGAATTCGAATCAGACGGATTGGTCTAAGAAGCTTGATGATGCTCTATGGTAATATAGAACGGCTTACAAAACACCTATTAGAAGTCTCCATACCGATTGGTGTTCGGAAAAGCTTGTCATCTTCCGGTGGAATTAGAGCACAAGGAATGTGGGCCTTAAAAAATTGAATATTGATTGGGATGTAAACGCTAAATTGCAGGTAGCACATTTGAATGAATTAGATGAATTCTGGTACCATGCATATGAAAGTTCGTCCTTGTACAAAGAAAAGATGAAATATCTTCATGACAAATATATTAGGAACAAGGAGTTCAATGCCGGTGATCTAGTGTTGTTGTTCAACTCAAGTTGGGAATGTTTCCTTGGAAGCTCAAGTCAAAGTGGAGTGGTTCCATTTGAAATTGTTGGTGTGACACCCTTTGGTGCCTTAGACTTGAAGAGAAAGAATAATGAAATATTTCTAGTCAATGATCATCGGGTGAAGCACTATTTGGGAAAAGTTGGTGAGAGCCATGTGATGGTGGTTCTTTACTTCATTTGAGGATGTTATGACATTGCGTCGTGCCACAACGTTATATAAGGCGCTTCTTGGGAGGCAACCCAAGTTTATTTCCTTTATCTCTTTTACTTAACTGATTTTAGTTGTTTTTAACTTGATTTGAAGTGTGATGCAGGGATCAACATTAGATAATGAAATGATGGCTGAAGATCTTTCCTACAAGGAAAAATACGACCAATACTTTTACTAGTGCAATCGCAGAAGAGGGAATACGGACTGCAAAATATTTTGTGTTGCTATAAATTTTATCTGCGGACCGCATTTGCATGGATCCACTCAAGTGCTAAGTTGAAGGTCGTCTGACTTTTCTCCCAACAGTGCAGAGCTAGTTCTGCGGATCATCACAAATTATATGGTCGCAAGAGAGCATTATGAGAAACGTCACTGAAACTAAGTTGACAGAAATACTTTCGCACTTGAAAAAATACGGACCACACAATTTCTTGCTTTCCCCATGCGCATGTAATAGAGTGCGGACCACACATGAAATTATGTGGCCGCACTCGCCCTCTTTCACCCTCACCAGCATCTGAGTATAAATACAACAGTAACTCACCCATTTATCCTTTGCACCATTTTCACTCTCAAACTCTTACTCTAAGAAGAGCCTGCGTGCTTGCACTTTGTGATCACAAACAGCCTATCACACTCCTGTTGATATTATTGCACTAGCACACTCTGGAATCACTTCAATCTTGTTGTTTTTTGAATTTATTTTGGCTTTATACTTTCTTTTAAGGCCATCTGTTATTGCATGTCGTTATCGTGTCTTTGTGGGGTAGTTTAACATTGGTTTATTGTCAAAGCATGCTTAAATTGGTTTGGGTTATTGATTATCATGCCCTAACCATGTTACCCAGTAGGATTTAACACATAATTGCATAACCTAGGTAAAAATACTTGTCATCCACCACTGTTCTTAACTGTGCAGACCACACTTAAAATAGTGCAGTCCGCAAAATTTTGATTTGGTGACGTGTGTTGTCAAATTGTGCGGCCACACTTTATTTGTGTCGACCACGTTTGAAATCATGTGGCTGCAAAGGGAGATCCACACTGACAATCAGAGAACTTCTTCTCTGAAGACCTGAGTACATTTACTCAAATGCGAAATGCAAAACTAATTATGCGGACTGCTGTTGGTTTTCTACGGCCACATATGGAGTCTACATTGTCCATCAGACTCTTCTCTCTAAGGACTTGTTGTAGCTATGCAAGAGTGCGACCGCACTTGGATTTGTGCAGATCGCACATCCTCTTTGCAGACAACACTTGACTATTTTTTTTGCTGCATGTTACTACCTTGAAACCGTACTGCTTCTATAGTGTCCTCCAATACAAACATAATTCTTAATTGCTTGTGAACTTGCATGGAAACTGACAACTCTCTTTGTGCATACATAGATAATGGTGCGATCAACAGGAAGAGACAAATCATCTAACGGAAGGGAAGAACAAGGGAAAGGTAGAGGCAGGGGTGTCATGCACCCAAGTGCACAGAAGGCCATATTAAAGAAAATAACTTGTTTATCGTGAAAATGGGAATAACAATTAAATTTGATTTTGTGGTTCTAAACATATGTGATTTATTTTTATGCTAGTTGTTAGACAATAGATGCTAAGTGTGAGATTAGGAGATGAGATAAGAACTTGAAAATAGTATGTTTAAGCAAACCGAGCGGCTGAGAATCGGGGTTTCGATCCGGGTTATACGGGGTCTTGAGGTCGGGCTCGGTACTAGGATAGGGATAGCTCATGAAGGGCTAACAATTTTGAGAGCTTTGATGAAGGCTCTTTATGATCAATAATAAGCAACAAATGAATAACGATTAATAGAACACAATAAATGTAAGCAATAAATGTTAGTAATAGAACAAAGAGATAATGTGTTTAAGTTAGAGAGCAGAGAATGTTCTTGTATTGAATGTTGTATGTTATGTGTGGTCTCTTCTTACAAAATGACAAGGATCCCCTTTATATAAGAAGGGAAATCCCAACATAGTACATGAGTAATTATTACAAAGAAGTATAGCTGGTACAGCTATTTACTAGTCTGGTACAGACTAGTGTTTCTCTTGCAGGTGTTGTCAGTTCTGGTCACGTGCCTTGGGAACTTCCCATTCTCTCATTATAATCATCAATTTGTACTTCCTCGAGGTCGAACGTTAGGAGCCTTCGGGGTCGAACCTCGAGCCATACCTCGAGCCTTCTAGGGGCGGTCTTCACGAGGTGCCTTAATGATCACAAAATCGGACCCTCTAATTTTTACCGTATACACAACTGCAGGGCGAGAGAGAGGTAGAAGAATCTCAGAGTCATGCTCTTTTGTCCCGTCTAGGGAAACTTCTAAAGGACATTCTATGTCTCTACCTAAAGAGCACAATGAGGAACAGTCTACGCCATATGGACAGTCTGATGTAACGACCCAACTGGTGGTTTTAAGCATTTTTATTCTATTTATCTATTTGAACTATTGTGTAGCTTCATAGAATTTATTATGACTTGTGTGAATTGTCATTTATTGGTTTTCAGGTTATTCGGGATTGATTTTGTAGAATGATTCTCATTTTAGAAGCTTAAGTTGGAAGAGTTGACCAAGTTTAACTTTTGTGTAATTGACCCCAAATAAAAGTTTTGGTGGTTCTGTTAGGTCCGGATGGTGATTCTGGACTTGGGTGTATGCCTAGATTTGCATTTGGATGTCTCTAGAAGGTTTTCGGCACTATTTGGCAAAAGTTGGCAATTTGGAGTTTTGGAAAGCTTATAAGTTCAACCGGGAGTTGGCTTTGATGATATCGGGTTCGAATTATTGATCTGTGAGTTGGAATAGTTTCTTTATTTCATTTGGAACTTGTGTGCAAAATTTGAGGTCATTCCGGGTTGATCTGATATTGTTCGGCAAGAGTATTGGATGTTGAAAGTTCAAAAGTTCATTAAGTTTAATTTGAGGTGCGATTCGTTATTTTGATATTGTTATGCATGATTGAGGCCTCGAGTAGGTCCGTGTTATGTTATGGGACTTGTTAGTATGTTCGGACGGGGTCCTGAGGGGCTCGGGTGTGTTTCGGGGTGGTTTTAGATGGATTTTGTATTGCTAATTGCTGGTGTCTATGCAGAGAATCGCGAAGCTAGGCTCACGATCGCGTAGAAGAAATATGTAATGGGCTGTTTTATCTCTTCGTGTTCGTGAGTAATAGGCCGCGTTTGCTTATACTGTGGGACTGGAGCTTCACGTTTGAATTATTAGATCGCGTTCATGCTGGTTTGCTTGGAACATGGAGTCTTTTCTTCACATTCGCGTGTTATAGGGCGCATTTGTGTACTGTTGGCAATTGTGTGGATTGCATTCGCGTGAGTTGTGTCGTGAACACGTAAGGCATTTTCGTCACTGAGGCATTTGTTCTGTACGAAGGTAATCCCGCGATCGCAATGGGTATTGCTGGAGCAATGCTATAAAGTACTCTATTTCGAAGTTTTTTGGTCATCTTATCATATTTTGAGTTATGGAGCTCGGATTTGGGTGATTGTTTAGGTGATTTTTTACCACATGGATTGGGGTAAGTATTTTCTACTCGGTTTTGATAATATTCCGCGATTCCATCTTCGATTTTGACATTTGATTGATGATTTTAAAAGAGAAATTGGGGGGGGGGGGTTGTCTAAACTTTTCTAAATAGAATATTTCATATTTGAACATCAATTCAGAGTCGGATTTGTGTGAAATTAGTATGGTTAGACCAGTATTCGAATGTGTTGTCAGAATTTGTGAGTTTTGTCGGGATCCAAGTTGCAAGCCCGGGTTTGACCTTTTGGTTGACTTTGAGCTTTTGACTAAAGATTTGACCTTTATCGATTTGTGCGGGATGGCACTTATAGAGTATTGTTTGGCTTGATCAGATTTTGATTTAGCTTACTTGAGGTATATATCTTATCTAAATGAACTTGATAATTGCTATTTTCATGAGAAAATTACTGGTTTGAGCTATGATAGCAAACTTTGCACATGAATACACTTAAGCATGTCCTTATACTAGTCCAGGAGCATGAAATTTGATATTCAGACATCATATACATGTATTCTTGTATATTTGCTTCTGTGTGATATGATTTGGACTGGATGCATGTGAACACACCGGGCAGATTGTGTTTTCATGCCTGTGACAATGTTAGGTGAATTATATTATTATGCTTGTGACCATGCTAGGGGGATTGTGCTGTTATGCCTTTGACGATGCCGGGCAGATTGTGTTGTTATTCCTGTGACCATGTCGGGTGGGTAGCACGTTGAATTGGTTGTGCATGCGGGTGGATATGGATCCATCCCTCTAGGGTCACCGTCTCATGTTTCTTTATTGATAGTGTACACACAGATTGTGATTAACCGATGAGTTTCTAGTTGATGTGAGCTCTGTAAGAGATGATTACTGTTATATGGATCGAGTTGCACGCTGCAACAGACTGATATTTGGTTATTGAATTTTATCTTTACTTATAATTTCCTTGATTGTATACCTGATTTACTTGCATATCTTCCTTATTTGCTGGATTGTTGTCTAGGAAGAACACTTAAAAATAAAGAATTGTGAGCACCAAGGTGTTTTTACCTGAGATTTTCCTTATTTGATCATATATATGTTCTATAGTTGTTGAAGTTATGAACTATATAAGTGATAGCGTGTATCATTTATAATTATTGCTTCTATTACCTCGCCGAGGTTAGTTTTGATACTTATTTAGTACATGGGGTCGGTTGTCCTCATACTACACTTCTACATCTTGTGTGCAGATCTATGAGCTGAGATGCTGTGGATGACGGGAGCTAGCACACAAGACGTACATGCATTCCGTATATTGCTATCACTTGTCTTTGGTAGCTTTAGATTTGAATTTTGTTTATGTACATTCCAAACATATGTTGTATTTATTTCATTTTAGGTTTTTTAAAATCTAAGTCTTAGTGGCTCGTGACTTGTATAACCAGTCCTTGGGATATTGTATAGAGTTTCATTTATTTCATTTATATACCCCTTATTAATTCATTATGGTTGTATTGACTATTATTAGGCTTACCTACCGGGTTGGGTTAAGTACTATCACGACGGGTTGGATTATGGGTCGTGACAATTTGGTATCACATCTCTAGGTTCATAGGTTCTACAAGTCATGAGAAAGTGTCTAGTACAGTATTGCGGATTAGTATGATGACGTCCATACCTATATTCGAGAGGCTACAGGGTATCTAGGATGAATTTCCCATCGTCCTTTCCTTATCGCGTGTCATTGATTCATCATGAAGCGTGCCTTTTTAAATTTCCTCCACTCACTCGTATGTTAAGTGAGAGCTCGGTATCGCCTAAGCATTAACGACTTGTAATTCCATGAATGAGGTACGAGATGTGTTTTCGATGTTCTGGTGATGAGACAGTATAGAGGATATGAGGCTAGGTTCGGACCGCAACTTGGCCTCGGTGGTTTCAATTTAGTGAGTATGTGCATTTGGACTCGTATGTTCGGTAGTATCCTGACGAGTGGGACTGATATGTCTGTGACTTGTTGGATGGCTATATGATTAGTATGATGTGACTGCAGGATGTGTTCAGATGGTTTGGATGTGACAAGAAGAGTTTGTTTGGGATGTATAAAGACTATTGGGTGTTTGATTTCTGTGTTGATGTGTTGTACAGTCTCGAGTTATGAGCGTGTTGAGGAATCTTTCACGTTGTTCATTTGCAAGATGAAGTAGATTCTTATGTTTTGTTGATGATCTTAGACTCGAGAAGATTTAGTGAATGCATAGTAGTTGTGACTATGGTAGGGCGTAAAGGATGCCAGTTTAGGCTAAGCCGGTGGATTATCACCTGTATGGTAGTCTACGAATGTCTGATTCTTATGATATTTTTTAGGAGAGTTCCTTTCTACCAGTGTGTTATATGTGTTTAAATTTCAGTTTGGATTGATTGAGTATGTTGACTTCATTGTCACGAGGATGAATGTAAGTTGGGCAAATGATTTAAAGTGTTTTTATGATAAGTTTGACATGAGCTTATAAAGAATCTAGTTGGATTGTAGTGCAGAATTATAGCAGTAATTGAGTAAGGGTATTATGGATTATCAGATGTTTTGTTCTATGGCTTCGAGCCAAGTGGGAGAGTCTGCTATCGACGAATTGATTGTATGGTTATATGTTTGGGCCTGAGGCATAGTTGTGGATTTGTTATAACTTGAAGAGGTTGGCTTTGAGGGTGACTTGAGAAAGGAAATTTCTGGATGCATGATATATCGCACTCTATGCATATATGGAAATCATGGAATGATTCGGGTCTGTTACTCATGGTGGATGTAATGTACTATGAAAAAGGGAGTCACTCAGTTATGTTAAGGTGGAGTTACATCTTTGGATGTTGAGATGCTAAAGGAGCACAGGTGGTTCAGCTTGTTTGAGCGGTACAATTGAGATTAGAGTAGAGTGGATGAATTTAGAGATGATTCTAATGGATTCAAGATTCATATGTGGTAGTTGAGGAATTTTCGGATTTGCAAATGGCAAAAATATGAGACTTGCATTAGATGGTGTCGAGACTCGCAATTTTTCTATATCATTATGGATTATATATTTTAGTATTAGAGAGGTTAAGGAAACATCTTCAGATTCACAGAAGATCTCCTCTGAGTGGGAATCTCGGTTGTGGTACTTTTGTGGTGATTAAGAGGGAATATAGCGGCTTATGGGCTTTAGGACGACGCGGTTTCATGATAGGACTTCTTGTGGTGAGCTTTGGTTAGGGAACATAGTGTACTGTCAAAGAGAAGTGTTAAGTTGAGGGTAATTTGGGAGGAACTTTGAGAAATAGGACAGCTTGGTACTAGGTTGGATCAGCATGGTAATAGATATGATCGGTTCTTTTGGTTCTTATGATGTGGTTAGGCTTTGCCGGTGTTTTATGGCAATACTCTAGGGTTTGGCGAGCTGCATGACTTGGTTAAGTTAGTTGGATTCGGTTTTGATGGCTTCATCTTGTGCCAATGGGTTTCAAGAGTTCTTGATGATTTCTAACATAGTTTAGGATGGATGTTCTCTACAAGCATGGGTAGTTGTTGTGCGTTGTGATTTTCTCCAGGATGGGATCACGTGGATGGTTTTTGGCTGGTTGACTATGTACCCTTCTTGTAACTTAGAGTTGATAATGGGATTCTCATGTTATGATATGATGGCGTGTTAGACGTGGTGTGACGTGC
Source organism: Nicotiana attenuata (assembly GCF_001879085.1). Lineage (NCBI taxonomy): Eukaryota > Viridiplantae > Streptophyta > Magnoliopsida > Solanales > Solanaceae > Nicotiana > Nicotiana attenuata. The sequence continues at coordinate 111,137 of NW_017671524.1, forward strand.
ATGATTGAGGTTTACAAGTGTAAGTTTACAGTTTAATTTCGAAAGTAAGGTCATGAGTACTAGGCAGTATGGACGATTTTTGGTGTTTAGAAAAATGCTGGCACTATTGGGTATCACCTGAAAAGAGTGCGCATTTTGGAAGATGCATTGTGTTTTGGCTTATAGATTCTTAATGGTATTGCGGTACTCGCCTGGTTGATCGAATGATGATGTTCAGATTTGGCTATGTGGCCCGGAACAATTATAGAAGTATTACTCGTAGGATGATTGTGTATGAGATATATGTTAGTCATTCGAGTGGTGGAGTTGGTATTGGATATGGTGACTCATGTATTCTAGGGATTTGGAGACTAGGAGTTCTTAGAGGCAGATTGTCCCTTGGGGTCGGCCTGTGAAGGTATGGTCAAGGTTAGACAACTAATGGTATGTGTTATGATTTGGTTATTTTGTACTTTTGGAGGGTTATTTATCTATTTGTGGATGACCAAAATTGATTTGGGGGCCCATTGGTAGGCCTAATAAGGATATGTATTCTACACTGGGTTGAAATTGTAGACTCAACACTGCTATTATTGAGGGGTGTGTCATTTGGTTAGAGTTGATCTTGTTCGTGTTATGATATTCCTTATGTGTTACTCTTCTATGCTACGATGGGTTATGATCGGTTGGTTATTTGCACACATGATGCTTTTCTATTTGGCCTGTGGAGAAATTCGAGCGAGATGGTTCTTGGGGTGTTAAATGGTTGATGGCGCCTTGATTATGGTCTTTCTTGCTAGTGATATAATGTGCATCGGTTTCTTCATGTCTATGGTCATGCACTTTGTGTGTTTGTTGTTGATTTGTGTATGATAGTTGATTTTGATCAATATGGCTCGAGGAGTTTCATGTGGACTCATGTTTGGATTGGGTATCGCATTGTGACAGAGCTATTTTGGGATATAATCCTTTGTGTTGATTTCATGTATTTTGGTTCTCACTGTGTGTTGGGTTTATAGAATTGCACTTATGGTGGTACCTGTTGAGCTTGCGGGACATCTCTCTCATTTGAGTCATTTCCCATTTTTGGGTACATTTGAATTGTTGCTTATTGGTGCACGGATTGCACAGTTTGTGGCTTGAGGTGTTATTTGTGTGGCATGTCACTAGAGAAGCTTGTACTTGATGAGATGAGGTCATTGAACCTGGAACAAGTGTTATTGAATTTGATCACGATATGTTTGGAAGAATATGTCACTAGTCAGATTAGAATTTGGGTTATGGTTCTTATTTGGTGCGAGAACCCCACAACTTGTTGATCTGATGAGTGGTTATGTGTTTGTGTGTTTCATTCATCATCAGCAGTGTATGAAGGGTTGGAGAAAGGTCTTAGTTGATATGAGGTTTGTTACCGGTACCGAATTTGTTATTGAGCCGCTGTTGTGGTCGGAAGTTATTGCTATGAGAAACTATGTTATGCGGTATATTATGTGATTATTCTCGGGCACTGGTTATGTCTTGATACAAATTATTCAGACTTATACAATGTATAGAGACGAGAATCGTGTCTTATGATGAGTTTCGTATGGTGGAGATTTGACTCTAAGGTCTATGGGCTAAGGTTGAAGTAAGGATCTTCAGTTAGGTTGTGTTGTCAGGCTCATATGGATTGGGTTGACGTGGGATCACCCCCGGTTATGTGCATGGTCAGTTTACACAATGATTTGATGGCCTTGGAACGACTCTTGGCACGTTCGAGGACGAAGGTATGTTTAAGTGAGGGAGAATGTAACGACCCGACCGGTCGTTTTGAGCATTTACATTCTATTCAGATGTTTGAAGTCTTGAGTAGATTCATAGGATGTATTATGACTTGTGTGAATCGTCGGTTTTGGTTTTCAAGTGATTAGGGATTGATTTGGAAGAGTGATTCTCATTTTAGAAGTTTTAATTGGGAAGAGATGACAATGTTTGTCTTTTATGTATTTGAACCCAGATATTAATTTTGATGGTTCCTTAGGTCCGGATGGTGATTTTGGACTTAGGCGTATGCCCAGATTTTCATTTGGATCTCTCTAGAAGGTTTCAATACCATTTGGGGACAGTTGGCAATTTAGAGTTTTGGAAACTTTATAAGTTTTACTGGGAGTTGACTTTGATGATATCGGGTTCAGATTGTTGATCCGGGAGTTGGAATAGTTTCTTTATGTCATTTCAAACTTGTGTGCAAACTTTGAGGTCATTTTGGGTTGATTTGATATAGTTCGGCACGAGTTGTAGAAGTTGAAAGTTCATTAAGTTTGATTTGAGGTGCATTTGTGGTTTCGATGCTGTTATGCAGGATTTGAGGCCTCGACTGGGTCTGTGTTATGTTATGGGACTTTTTAGTATGCTCGGATGGGGTCCCGAGGGGCTCGGGTGAGTTTTGGGATGGTTTTGGATGGATTTTGTATTGGTGATTACAAGTGTCCCAGCAGAGAATCGCGATCGCGAAGCTAGGCTCGCATTCGCGTAAAGGAAATTTGGACTGGGCTGTTTTATCTATTTGCAATCGCGAGTAATAGGTTGCGTTCGCTTAGGTTGTGGGACTCGAGCTTCAGGTTGGCATTAGTGGATCGCGTTCACGGCTGGTTTTCTGGGAACTGGGAGTCTCTTCTTCAGGTTCGCGTGCCATGAGGCGTGTTCGCGTACTGTTGGCAGCTTGTGTGGATCGCGTTCGTGTGGGTTGTGTCGCGAACACATAAGGCATTTTTTTGACTGAGGCGTTTGTTTTTCGCGATCGCGAAGGTAATCCCACGATTGTGATGGGTATTACTGGAGCAGTGCTATAAAGTACTCAATTTCTAAGGTTTTGGTCATTTTATCATATTTTGAGTTATGCAGCTCGGATTTAGGCGATTTTGGAAGCGATTTTCACCACATGGATTAGGTTTAGTATTTTCTACTCGGTTTTGATAACATTCTGCGATTCCATCTTCGATTTTGGCCTTTAATTGATGATTTTAAAAGAGAAATTGGGGGTTTTGTCTAAACTTTTCTAAATCGACTATTTCATTTTTTAACATCGATTCTGTACGTGGTAAAATCAGAGGGCTCGATTTCCCGTCATCAAGCCATCTCGGGAAGGTACCTCGATATCCCGAGGATATGATGCCACCTCGGTTAGACATCTCGAGACCCCGAGGATATAAAGCTGCAGCTCAGTCCTTTCCTTCGGGGTCTATCAAGACCTGATTCGAAGATGAGATCGGGACGAAGAAAGGAGTTCCCCGAGGCACGCGGTTGAATTTGACAAGACCGGCCTATGCCTAGCCTCTGCTGGGATGTCAAGTCAAGCCGTCACATCTCCATATTTCGTATATTAGATATATATGTATTCGTTACTAAGTCTCCTCTCCTATATAAAGAGGACTCACCCTTCCTTGTAAAGGACTGATGCTGCTCCCACAATTCTACAAAGTGCAATAATCTCTCTCTCTCTCTCTCTCTCTCTCTCTCTCTCTCTCTCTCTCTCTCTCTCTCTCTCTCTCTCTCTCTTTTCTTACTAAAGCTCATTGGTTCTCACTGATACTGAGGATACCTCGATGTCCTTTGCCTCTATACGTGTTCTTCATTTTATATGTGTTCTTCATCGTACAAACTCAATTTCGGCTGTAAATAGCTCCATTCGATTAGATTTCTAGCTGTTAGATTACTCCTGAGTATCCCCGACAACCCGAGTTCGACCCCGAGGTCGACCTCGAAGTCCCAATCGACCAAGCTTACGCCCGGGTAGCAGACCCTTTGGTCCGCTCGTTACCTCGTTTATCTCCCCCCCATCGTTAAAATTCATAATACTAGCATCATCTGCTCTAAAAAACTAGCTTGGAAATAGATCACGTATTTTTAGAGTCTCATTTAATAAATTTAATTGTTGTTACCATTTTCACGGTAAACAGTTTGGCGCCCACCGTGGGGCTAAAAATAATAGTGATTATTTTCTTGTTAGTTTCATTACACAAATGCATACCATCTTTCACACTTTTTCTTGTCAAAGATCCATTAATTTCAGGTAAAAATGTCTGGCTCGGTGAACAGAGCTGAGAACGGCCGCCTCGAAGAATACGGGGAAAATGGTGTAGCTATCCCGACCGCTGGAGCACCACTACAGGATCCCAATAACGCACCCGGACCAATACTAGCGAATGCGGACTCACAAGACGCACAACAAATCAACGAAACTTCTCACCCCAATAGAAGCGTGCGACACAGTGACCGACAGGAAGTTCAAAAAACCCCGGCCTGAGAAGAACAGGAATTTAGCCTTCACGTTATTTTTGAAATGTTGCAGGCACAACAACTAGCCATTGCTCAGTTGCAAAGTCATCTGAGGACTCCCAGCACACCAGCACCGGAGACAGCTCCCCCCGCCGAACAGATACACAAAAGATCAAATGATATCGGGTCAATGGCTGACCCCACCATTGTGAAGATGCTGGAGGACCTTACCAAAAGGATCGAATCGGGCGAAAAAATGATTGCGGCCAACGATAAAAAAGTCGAAACCTACAACTCTCGAGTGGACCATATCCCGGGAGCACCCCCCGTCCTAAAAGGTCTGGATTCGAGGAAATTTGTACAGAGGCCGTTCCCCGAGGAAGCGGCCCCGAAGCCCATTCCCAAAAAATTCAGGATGCCAGAACTCCCCAAATACAACGGCATCACTGATCCCAACGAGCACGTCACCGCCTATACCTGCGCTGTAAAAGGCAACAATATAAAAAATGATGAAATCGAGTCCGTGTTGCTGAAAAAATTGGGAGAAACACTTTCGAAAAGGGCCATGATGTGGTATCACAACTTGGCTCCCGACCCCATAGATTCGTTCGGCATGCTAGCATATTTCTTCGTAAAGGCGCACTCGGGAGCCATCAAGGTAGCAACGAGGAAGTCCGACGTTTTCAAGATCAAATAGAGAGAGAATGAGATGCTGCGGGAATTCGTGTCCTGCTTCCAAATGGAACGAATGGAACTGCCACTCATCTCCGACGACTGGGCGGTACAGGCCTTCACCCAAGGCCTAAACGAACGAAGCTGAGTGGCCTCGAAGCAGAACCTGATCGAATACCCGACCGTCACTTGGTCGGACGTCCACAACCGGTACCAGTCGAATATTAGGGCCGAGGACGACCAACTGGGAGCCCTTTCGGGCTCAGTATACCCGAGAAGACTCCCGGTAAAAGAAGCGGGTCCAAACAAAGAAAGGTACTAGCCATACCTCGAAGACAGGAGGAACGTCCTAAGACGCAACCTACCTCCCAACGATCGAAGGATAGATCGAGGACAGGACCCTCGAGGACTCATTAGCAGAACCAGGTTTGATCGAAACATAGCACTAGCTAACGCACCCCACTTATCGAAATACAACTTCTGCGTCGATGTTTCAGACATCGTGTTCGCTATCGGCAAGATCAGGGACGCCAAGTGGCCCAAACCGATATAGACAGACCCTTCGCAGAGAAACTACAGCCTAGTATGCGAGATTCACAACACGCACGATCATAGGACTGAGGACTGCCATCAGCTACGAGAGGAGGTGACTCGACTACTCAACAAAGGGCATCTCCGGGAATTTCTCAACGATCGGGACAAAAATCAATTCCGAGAGAGGGAGGCGATCAAGAAAAACAAGGCAAACGAACCACGATATGTCATCCACATGATCATGGGGGCGCCGATGCCCCGCAGGAACCGGTAGTAAGAAGAACAAAGATATCCATCGCCAGGGAAAAACGGGCTTGGGGATATGTCCCAGATGACGCCCTCACGTTCAGCGAGGAAGACACCGAGGCCCTATCCCAACCCCACAACGACGCCCTGGTAATCTCCTTTCTTACAAATTCATTTAAGATAAAACGTGTACTCGTGGATCCAGGTAGTTCGGCCAATATCATCAGGGCGAAGGTAATAGAACGACTCAGGCTGCTCGATCGAATCGTACCCGCCACTCGGGTCCTCAACGGTTTCAACATGGCTAGCGAAGCAACGAAGGGAGAAATCATCCTCCCGGTTATCGTGGCCGGCACAAACCAAGACGCCAAGTTCCATGTCATCGAGGGAGATATGAGGTATAATGCCTTATTCGGACGAACCTGGATACACTACATGAGAGCAGTACCATCCACCCTCTATCAAGTGATAAAATTCCCGACAAAGGACGGGATCAAGACCGTATACGGGGAACAACATGCGGCAAGGGAAATGTTCGCCATACATGACGTAGTGCCAACACTCACACTTCCACCCCCAAATGAAACCACAGAGTAGTCCAGGTCTCGCCCCTGGTCGAACTTGACAAAGCAAAGTGAAGAATTCGCGCCGCATCTCCGCTCCCGAGAAGTCATAATAGGCTAAGTCCCAAGACGTCGCCTGCGCACAACTCTAAGGTACAACCATCCCTTTTCTTATGTTATTTTTTCAAATCCGAGATTAACCCTTGCGTAGACACCCAAATCGGAAGCTGCCTAGACGTTAGTATTGTTGCGGAACCCCGAAGCCCCGATGGCGCACCCGTTGCACTCTTTTCCTTCGACCGAGTTTTTATCCTAAAAAAGAAAGGTTTTTAACAAGGCAACGTCTGCAAGCCACCAGGAGGGGAACTCCGCAAGATTTTCAGAACAAACCTAGCGGCTGTTAAAAAAGCGAGAAGGCATTCCACCCCCCCCCCCCAAAACGACGCCGCTCGTGGGAATCTCGCAAAACTCCAAACAAGGTTTCCTGTAAGAAAAACAATGCCTCGGAACTCCGGTGTATTCAGGCCTCGTCGGCAAAAACGTGTACTATTGTACCAAACAAATCAAAAAATACTTTTTGGAGGAGGGAACTCCTTCCCAGAGTAAAGCAATGAATCTTTCCCTTGAAACGTCCCAAAAAATGCAGGAACAGGTGCCAACGGTTCAAAACGCCCCAAACGGCCTCCGGGTCGAGGCTATGAGACCGCAATGTCTTTCAGGCAGGATAAACCCGCAGGCGATCAGCCCTGACCTGATATAGGTCGGGCCAACACAACAAGGTATATTGCGCCAACGGATCAAAGGACGCTTTCCAGCGCTCCGTCCCCCGAACGGAGAAATCACAGCGCATACCAGACAAGGATCTCTTCACCAAGTGCATCTCGGAATACTCGGAGACTTGATGCCTGCAATAGGGCACTCACACAGCTCCAGGACCGGAACTCCGGGCTCATAAAGCCCCGAAAACACAACTCCGAGTTCACAATAAGCGGTCTTCACGCTTAAACAACTTGATGTCTCGGAGACTGACGACAATCGCCGTACTACATCGCCGAAAAAACTGTAAGACCTCAATAGGCGTGAAAAACTGTATAGGCATGACAAACTGTAACACCTCAACAGGCATGAAAATCCCGAAGTTTAGGCTACACGTCACATTTGTAAGAATCCCGAAAGGGCATACCCTCGATGTGGACGCCTAAACTATAACTCGGCATCAAAATTGGCTACGGCCAAACGCACATGACTACGGTCAAAATGGCTGATACAGCCAAAATAATGCGACTCGGGGATGCCCGACCGTCGCTAAACAAAATCACAGGCCACTACTTCGAATATATTTCGGAAAGAACCGGTTAAAACAGGCTTCCCTCAACAGGCAAACAACAGGCTATGAACCCTTCGAGGTGCTCGAAATATCGCCGATTACGACTTGAAATCGAGGTTCTTCTGGAACCAACGACGGGTTAGGCAAAATTTTTTCAAAAAGACCTTAACGAGCGGAAAACAAAGCCTACAAAAGCCCACGGGCAAAAACAGCATAAGAGCCATTGTCGCCAGCTAAGCAAGCCTACGGGCCACATATTGAAAGGTCTTTACGACCAAAAACAGCGTAATAGCCATTGTCGTCAGCTAAGCCAGCCTACGGGCCACATATTGAAAGGTCTCTACGACCAAAAAGCATAAGAGCCATTATCGCCAGCCAAATTGACTACTTGAGGATTAAAGTGAGCTCGAATCGTTACTCGATTCGGAGACCGGATCCAAAATAGTTAACTAAACAAGCCTACGGGCCATATATCAAAAAGGTCACTACAACCAAAAAGCATAAGAGCCCTTGTCGCCAGCCAAAACTGACAGCTTAAGGGTCAATTAAAGCTCGAATCGCAATGCGACTCGGAGACTGGACCCTAAACAAGTTCACACGATCAAACGCCCAAAGGCGAGAAATAAAAGCCATCGACGCCAACCCATATGAGAGCCAATCTCGAGGGTAAATTAAGCTCGAGTCGGATCCCGACTCGAAAACTGGACCCGACAAACGAGCAAAGCGTACAAGCCTTAGGGCAAGTCCGGGATTGAATCAGCTCAGTTAAAATTCCAGCAAATGGAAACACAAAGAATATAAGTTGCGGGGTTCCCCCACTTATTGCTACGTATTGACGACAAGGCGTAGCCCCGACCTGCGCAGAATATTGAAAAACATACATACATAACAAAGGAGGCAGGAAGCGATTATTCTGCTTTTTCCTGCAGTCATAGCCCAGCATCTTCCTCCTAAACTTCCTCGACATCAGACAGCAGGAACTTGACATCGTGCTCCTCTCCTTTGGCTTGCTCGAATCTCCTTCGAAGAGATCAAAGCCCCTTGCATGAATCTCCTCAAAGATTTCCCTCCGGGATCTGCACCTCGCGTACTCTCTGCTGTTTTCGGCACGGTTGAGGATCTTCTGCAACTCAACTTTAGCGACATCGACACTCCTCGAGTAAGCCACCATTTTTTGCCCCGACCTGGTATCATTCATCGGCACCTCGGCTCGAGCATTCACCACCTCAGTTTTCACCCTCGAAAGATCGGACGATAGTTTCATGATCATCTTCGACCGGGCAGAGTCATCCGCACGAACAGCCTGAATTTTCGCCTCAAGGGTGGAAACCCCGGCTTGAGCTCTCCTTTTTTGCCTCGCAACAGATATTCACGCGCGCTTGTAGCTCGATGAATTCATGTTTGGCTTTGCCAACTTCGCCTCAAAGTTGCTCCAGCTCACTCGCGCTGTCCTCCAACTGAAACAAAAACCCGTCAAGACGGTAAAAAGGGAGTGCAATTCGGCACAGAATGCAGGATACCTATTTTTCCATGAGGGGCCTCCCAGACCCGATTCCAGTCGGCCTCGCGACGCAAAAAGACCGAAAGACAGGCAGGCTCGACAAAAACCCGACTCGAGGCTGGAAATAGCTGTACAAAACGAAAAGGTTCTGACACCTGCCTGCATCAGCAAACCACAATCAAAGGTCCTCTAGCCTAAGTAGACTGGTTCCGAACCTGCTAGGGTCCCGCCGAAACACGGAAACCAGTCTGTTGGATCAAACACAATACAATGGAGGTAAAGCAATTCATGACTCCTCTCACTTTTCCTATTTCACACACACACACACACACACACACACACACACACACACACACNTATATATGCGCGAGAGGTGCGCTCTCAGTCTACAAGCATAAATCTGCAAAAAACATTACAAAGGAGAATGGCAAAGTCGACGCTCTGATAACGGGCATTCTTCGGGGCATCAGCGGTAAACAAGCCGGGCACCACGCCCGACTACCTTCGCTCAAGCTAGATCTTCCAGAAAGATGGTGTCCCTGGGATAAGTCCTTGCAAACAAATGCTCCCTTCAAAGCCCTGCTCCGACCTGGCTCAAATCATCATCGATAAGTCACCACTCCTTCATCGTCCACAGTTTAGCTTGGCGCTATGCCAGTCCAGACACCGTGTTCCCAACCTTGACTCTTCGAAGGATAAAGCTGCGGTTCTACGGCCACATCAACTCAAACCAAAGCCTAAAGATCCCGAACGTGGAGGGATCGCAACAAAACCTGCCACAGCAGGAAGCCGGCAAGGCTTGCTCAACGACCAAGCACCTTCCTGGGTACCCCTACCCTTGTGGGCTTTAAGGAACAACACCCGACTCGGATAACGCACTCTCCCCAGAGGTTCAGTCCAGTCTCACCCTAATGGAAGCTCCTTCACAAGTATGCAACGAATATTCCATCTGTCGTCATGCCCGGTTTATGCCGTACCCCAGGCAAGCAGCTGCCAAAGGCATGATCCGCCAAGCTCCATAAAATCAGTAAGCTCTGGGAAACCCCGGACGGAAGCAACTTCACAAGCACATAAAGACCGGAACGAGCCAGCACAAAATCGAAGGCGCCGACCCCAACACCAACTCCGACCCTTAGGACATCCGCCATAACGAGACAATGCCCAAAAGCAGACCAACAATGTCTTCATCAAATTGTCGAGCCAACCCAAGAGGTCTTCGCCATAGGGGGCTGATTTACAGAGGAGAAGGCGTACTTAACAAAAAACCCCGCACAAGATGGACCCCGGATAATGACTAGGACGGCCCGAAGCACAGCCGTTTCTCCATTTACAGATCACCTCCAAAAAGTTACCGGTGTTCGGAGACCAAAGATAGTTTTTTACGAGGACCAAAGGCTCCGATCACGCTTTTTCACGAAGAAAGGGCTTCGACGGCCTAAGATTATGGCCCAATTCGGGCCCAGTTGAGGGGAATAACGAAAAGGACCCCGCACACAACTAGTTCGTCAGCATGAGGCCGGATACAGCACTCGCGCCCAAGGCCAGTATCACAGACGACATAACAGGAACATGCACTCGAAGACACCAAAAGGAAAAAATATATATAAAGAAACGAGGCAAACATCGAAGGAAGAAACCAAGGGAAAATCTTTTGTCTTTGCACAAGTATTTGCTTACAACAATCCTCGAGATATCCTTACATACGATTACGTTATACACAGAAAGAGTGAAGAAGTACAGGTAATACCCTAGCCTAAAGATCTAGCCTGTCTATGTTACGCTTCCATTGCCGTTCCCTCAGGCATACGACCTCGAAGACAATATCATCCATGGTCGATTCCCTCGGGAATCTCATCCCGAATCCTCCTGAAAATGGAATCTCCAAAAGGAGGGGTATTGAAGAGGGAGGCGGAGGAGAAGAGCAAAATGACGAAGAGATGCCGGAAGAAGATCGGAAGTGGCTGGGTGAAAAGTTTGGCTGGTATAAACCCCGCCAGTACCACCATCTCGAGGCCATTTCTTGAAACGCTTCCACGGCCTAGGAGGCAACGGCCGGCGGAGATCGTCACCACGCCCCTCGAGAATCCAAAGAGGGTGTAACACGCCGGGGCGAGGAAGGAGGGTGAACAGCAGTGTATAATCCGAGCCCCCTCTTGAGCAGCGGTGCATAATGCGAATTTTTCCCCGATTCAGAGGAAATCGACCCCCTACTTCGTCGCTCCGAGCCAGCGGGAACAGCAAACAGTAACAACAACAACGATAACCTCACGCCGACACAATTACGTCCAACCGAGAAGGGATCCAAAGTTGTGCCATGGCAAAAAATGGCATAAGGTCCTGAGGCCGTGGGCCTCAAGCATAGCAAAAAATTAAGCAATGGCAGGAAAGGAAAGGAGGATGAATATCGAAAGAGGTTCGAATGAAAAACTGATCATGAGAAGCCCCTTATATAGGGGGGGATACCAAGTAACCTACGACACCATTACTTTCCTCGAAAAGCGTAACGACAGACGCAATTAATGCGTTCATGGAAGCCGAATCAATAAAACCAACGATATGATCCTGAGAAGCAAGGAATCATGATATTTCTGGAAAACCCTGGAGCAGCGAAAAGATGGAACGCCTCGACATCTGTGTGAAGGGCTACGCCAACAGCATAATGTCATTTCAAGAACCCGTGGAACGGGGTGTCAAAAACATTTCTTATCACTACCCTCAAAGAAACGTGGAGACTATCTATATGCGGTGAAATCAGAGGGCTCGATTTCCCGCCATTAAGCCATCTCGAGAAGGTACCTCGATATCCCGAGGATATGACGCCACCTCGGTTAGACATCTCGAGACCCCGAGGATGTAAAGCCGCAGCTCAGTCCTTTCCTTCGGGGTCTATCAAGACCTGATTCGAAGATGAGATCGGGGCGAATAAAGGAGTTCCCCGAGGCATGCGGTTGAATCTGACAGGACCGACCTATCCCTAACCTCTGCTGGGATGTCAAGTCAAGCCGTCACATCTCCATATTTCGTATATTAGATATATATGTATTTGTTACTAAGTCTCCACTCCTATATAAAGAGGACTCACCCTTCCTTGTAAAGGACTGATGCTGCTCCCACAATTTTACAAAATGCAATAATCTCTCTCTCTCTCTCTCTTTTCTTACTAAAGCTCATTGGTTCTTACTGATACTGAGGATACCTCGATATCCTTTGCCTCTATACGTGTTCTTCAGTTTATATGTGTTCTTCATCATACAAACTCAATTTTGGCTGTAAATAGCTTCTTTCGATTATATTTCTAACTGTTAGATTACTCCCGAGTATCCCTAACAACCCGAGTTCGACCTCGAGGTCGACCTCGAAGTCCCAATCGACCAAGCTTATGCTCGGGTAGCAGACCCTTTGGTCCGCCCGTTACCTCGTTTATCCTACCCCCCCCCCCCCCCCCATCATTAAAATTCATAATACTAGCATCATTTGCTCTAACAAACTAGCTTGGGAATAGATCACGTATTTTTGCAGTCCCATTTAATAAATTAAATTGTTGTTACCATTTTCACGGTAAATAGATTCGAAGTCGGATTTGTGTGAAATTAGTATGGTTGGACTCGTATTCAAATGTGTTGTCAGAATTTATGAGTTTTGTTGGGATCCAAGGTGCGGGATTGGGTTTGACTCTTTGGTTGACTTTGAGCTTTTGATTAAAGATTCAACCTTTATCGATTAGGCTTGTTTCCTTTGGCAATTATTTGATGTTTTTGAGTTGCTTTTGACTATTTTCGATCCATTCGGAGGTCGATTTCTGCGGGATAGCACTTATAGAATATTGTTTGCTTTGCTCCGTATTTGATTTGTCTTACTTAGGGTAAGTATCTTATCTAAACTTGGTTGAGACACTAGTTGCCTGAGTTATTTGTGATGGCTACGTGCTATGGGTGAGCACATGTGTGGGGATTGAGCCCATGTGCGAGCACCAAGGTATTTATCCATGCTCGGTGTAGTGCTTAGTCTATGATATGCCTTGAATTGACTGTTAAGCTTTAAGCTGTGATGTTCTCAGATTTGTAGCGTTGTTGTGAACTATTTGATCCATGTTTGAGGTTACATAGAGGCTAATTTTCTTAATGAACTTGATATTTGCGATTTTCATGAGGAAGTTATCGGTTTGTGCTATGATAAAATAGTTTGCACATGCATACACTTTAGAATGTCCTTATACCAGTCCAAGAGCATGAAATTTGATATTCATTCATCATATACATGTATTCTTGTACATTTGCTTATGTATCATATTATTTGGACTAGATGCATGTGAACACGCGGGGCAGATTGTGTACTCATGTCTGTGACCATGTCGGGCGGATTGTGTTGTTATGCCTATGACCTCTTCGGGCGAATTGTATTGTTATGCATGTGACCATGCCGGGCGGATTGTATTGTTATGCATGTGACCACGCCGGGCAGATTCTGTTGTTATGCTTGTGACCACACCAAGCGGATTGTGTTGTTATGCCTGTGACTACGTCAGGCTGGTAGCCCCTTTTGGTCTTGCTTGATTGTGGATATGGATATATCCCCCTACGGTAACCCTCTCATGTTTCTCTCTTGATGGTGTATACACGGATTGCAAGAAACCGACGAGTTTTTGGTTGATGTGAACTCTGAAAGAGCAGGTTACTGTTATTTGGTTCGCGTTGCGCGCCAAAACGTACTGATATATTTGGTTATTGCATTTCATATTTACGTGTAATTTCCTTGACTGATCACCTGTTTTACTTGCATATCTTCCTTATATGATGGATTGTTGACTAAGCAGAACACTTTAAAATAAAGAACTGTGAGCACCAAGGTGGTTTTACCTGAGATTTTCTTGATTTGATAATGTATTTGTTCTATACTTGTTGAAATTATGAATTGTACATGTGATAACGTGTATCATTTATAAATCTTGATTCTATTACCTTGCGGGGTTAGTTATGATATTTATTGAGTACATGGGGTCGGTTGTACTCATACTACACTTCTGCACCTTGCGTGCAGATCTATGAGTTGGGATGTTGTGGATGACGGGAGCTAGCACTGAAGACATACATGCGTTCCGTATATGGCTATCACTTGTCCTTGGTAGCTTTAGATTTTAATTTAGTTCATGACATTCCAAACAAATGTTGTATTTATTTCATTTCAATTTTTTTTGAAAATGTAAGTCTTAATGATTTGTGACTTGTACTACCATTCCTTGGGATATTGTATGAAGTTTTAGTTATTTCATTTATAGACCCCTTCTTATTTCGGTATGGTTGTATTGACTATTATTTAGCATACCTAACGGGTTGGGTTAGGTTCCATCACGACAGGTTAGATTTTGGGTTGTTACATCTGAGCCCCAAGTTGTGACCTCCACATCTCAAAGTACCTCCTAGAGTAGTCATGAGTCCAATGCATCTGCTTAAGACTCTGATTCAGATGATGTCCCAGATGAGGGAAAAGAGGGAATAAGTGCAAAAGCTGGTATAGCAAGAACTAAGAAGAAAGTGGTCGGGGAAGACCGGATTTTGAGCCTACAAGCCTATACAGACTTCCGGATGTGGTGGAAGGAAAGATCACTAACTCATAAAAGACAAATCTTCATCAAGTATTTAGACAAATACAATTCGACAGTCATGGAGCAGTATACAAAGAGAAAGGGGTGGATGCAATTTACAGAGAAGCTGGTAGATATGAAGGAACACCTTGTCTGGAAATTCTATGCCAACACGGCGCATATTCTTAAAGGGACAAAGATCACCAAAGTGCGCAACCTTAAAGTAAAATATGATAAACGCACTTTAAATGCTTACCTCGGATTTGAGGATGTGGAGCCAAAGGAGTATTTGGCTAAGTTGGCAGAGAAAGAGGAGGCCAGACCATGGCTCGCAGAGATTCTTGCACCTGGGCCTACTCCCCCTTGGATAAGTGTCGGAGTGCAAATCCTCTACAATACTCTATGATTTGAGGCAAAAGGGTGGTAGGACTTTGTGTGAGCCAGACTTTACCCATGCCAAAATAAGAACAACTTACCTTTTCTATGAACAGTTCTAGTAGCTTCTATCATGGCCGGGTACCTTATCAATGTGGGTGCCCTAATGTCGGCCAATATTTCTCTTGTGGATTAGCAAGGCAACACTTCCTACCCCTACCCCAGCACCATGATGTCGCCCAAACTCACACCATAATTATAGGTAGTGAGGCGGTCGAATCAATAATAAATCCCAACGCGAGTCGGGGTAGAATCCTCAGGGAGTTATAATTGGGATTAGGTATATATTTAGTGCAATTGTGTGATGTTCCTCAAATTACTCTTCCACATTCTTGTTTGTTGTTGTTACTTCTACTTTAAGCTATTTATTGCAAATATGAAACTAGGAGACAAACATTTGGTTTTGGTTGTTTTTCAAATGATAAAAGATCTAGGGTCGTGACTTCTACCTAGGTGGTTACCTAACGAGTTGTAAACTCTAGGGAAAGTTTGATTAGTCGGGGTTGTAATATAGCGATCACACACAATTACCCACTCTATACCTCTCGGTAGTTTGAGTGATTTTGCCCAATTTAGCTTTCTCAAGACCAAAAGGGTATTGCACAAAACAAGTGATATATGCTCAAGTCGGGTCTTACTATCTCTAGATTTGTCCCTTTAATTGGGGCTATCAATCTCTTGAGTTCACCCCAATTTCTTGTTAGCCAAGTTTTCCGAGACTTAGCCTCTCTTTCTCAAGTAGAGACTAAGTCAAATAGGCATGAATCAATGTTTGCAACCATTAATTCTAGAATTCAAGCATGAACAAGGCTAAATATCACTAACCCAGTCACAAACAAGCCCTAATTCAAATACCCATTAAGTACCCACACTAGGGTTCGGCCACAACCCTAGTAAGAAGCTTAGCTACTCATGAAAAATGAAGAAATACAAGAAGAAATTAAGATAGAATGCATAATAATTGATTAGAGAAAGAAAATCTAATGTTTAGAAATTAATCTAGTACAAATTTACTCAAAACAGTAAAGAAAACGGCTCAGGTGCTCTCCTGGTACAAAACTTAACCTAAAAATGACAAAACATTCTATTTATACTAAGCTGAAAATATCTGACAAAAATGCCCCCGCGAAGGTTGTGCAGCCGCATAATTCTAGTGCGGTCCGCACGATGAGCTTCTGCGGTCGCACAATTAACGTGTGGTCCGCATTCCTGGAAGTCGGTCTTGATACTTCGAGGCTTCAACGGTCCGCATAAAAATGAGTGTGGTCGCCTTCTCATTGTGCGGCCGCACAAAAATGATGCGGTCCGCACTCCTTGACTTTGGACTTGAACCCAACTTTCTGATTCTTGTCTTATGCGGATCGCATAATTTTAATGCGGTCCACATGCCTTCAGCTGGCCCAAAGACTACTCTCTGAATCTCCTCTCTGCGGCCGCACTAGAATTGTACGGTCCGCACTGCTGTCCTTTTTGCCTTGTTTTGGTGCTTGTTCACTTTGACTTCTTTGGCTCATTTCCCAATATTCCTACAAGCAATCACATTTTGTTAGTGTTCGGGAATATCTTTATGCATTCTTGAGCTAAGACGCAAGTAAAAGAGAGCAAATAAGCAGTCAAAATCCCTACTTATCAACACCCCCAAACTTAAGCTTTTGCTTGTCCTCAAGCAAATAAGGCAATTCCCACCTCTACTAAAAAAGGGATATTTCAGCTAGCCTAAGGTGAATCAAGTACACATCAATTGGGACCAACAATTACTCACAACACATATGAATTATCACCAAAGCAATGATTTGACTTTTTGAGTACAATAGTTCTAATGTGATACTAGTGCATCAAGAGTTGACTCTATTCATCAAGGAAGCTCGCTCTTTCATGCAGGTCATTGTGGATCCCAAACTCCTGCTCGTCTACTCTCCATTAGCAAATCTCACTTTAGAATATAACACTCGAAGCAAGGATTGTGAAGAGTTCGCTCATCTCTCTCAAAAGAACGTCATAAGTCCGGTTTTAACTACCATAAGCTTGCCCCTTATGTAAATCACCACTAATTTAAGCTCACATAACTTGAAATCATGTACGGCTTTTGCGGGATTTAATGAAGGCTTTTGGACCAAGGTATGACTTGTTTGAATAGAATGGTATCATCTTTCCCTAAGCACTCCATTTTCACTTTTCGGCTGATAATACTTTCTCGACTCTTTGAGTCATTTTCTTCTTCCTTGGGGGAACTAGAGAGACGTAACGTCACTTTTTCTTGATCATGACATTCAGTTTTCTCCTTTTCTATTTACTTCATGCCATTCATCATTGTTTTCTTTGAATCCCTTCAACATTCTACCTTATTCACTTTCTTTTTGGAAATTTTCTTTTTTGTTCTTTCTTTCTTTTCTTTGCCTTCCCTTTTCTTCATTTTTTTTCACTTCTTTGTACCTTTTATCACTTTTAAACTCCTCGTCTCTACCCCAAACTTATATTTTTTCCAATTGTTTATCAAGAATACTAAGGAAAGATTAGGTGCAAAGAGATGGTCATTACAAAACGGATAAAGGCTTGTAACGTGGTTATTGAAAGAAAAAGGGCTCAAGCTCAAAGGGGTTGACTAGGGATATCATATTGGTAGGCTATGGAAGATTTCAAATTTTAAATCGGATCAAGGAGAGCCTACATTCATTTATCAAGCCATGCTACACTTAGAATTTCGCTTAAAAAAACATTCAGGGAAAGTTCCAAACCATTAGCACGGGTACTTGGACTTGTAACTAAACATCTCACCTCTCACGCTTCTGGATTGCTAAAGAGACTGGAGTCGAGGGCCTACAACAACCCTAGATAAGATTGAGAATCACAACTGGCTCTATTTGAACCACTCGATGACTGCTTAAGTCAACACAAGAGTCAAAAGGGTCACAACTAGAGCTATTTTCAGCCAACAACTTATTTTTAACTATATGATCATAGGTAAATTTGTTGGTACCAAGTAAAACATGCTTGAGACCCTTTTATTCATTTTTACTAGATTTGCATAAACATAAAGGAAAATGGACTCAATCCCTTAAGAAGGTTGTCATGCCATCCATCATTGGGAAGAGTCACCCGGTTCACACAAAATCCACTTTTGGAAAGAACTGTGGCATTAAGAAAACCAATGGCTTATTGTTCACTCAAAATGTAAAAAGAAGCTACCAAAGTAAATAAGAAGTTATACTACTAAGGAAAAACAAACTAAAGAAGCTATGAAATGAACTACGAAAAGCGAGATAAATGAACATACAACCCGATGTAAAATGAATATATACATAAGGGAAATTGAATATATACATCAAACTAAAGGGAAGAATATATACACACCAAAGGGAAAATAAAGATAAAAGAATAAATAGTATAAGAGTTAATACAGGCCAAATGTCAATTGTCAAAGTCAATTAATCAAAATAGACCAACCCCCAAATGAAAATAAGCATTGTCCCCAATGCTTAACAAAAAATAAGAACATGCAAGGGTAGAGAGTGAAGAAAACTCCCTATGTGGTCTCAGTATACATGGGATCCTTAGCACCCTCGATCTCAAGCTGTCTCTCATCATCTCCTAGTTAAGGGACATTTGGATTGCTGAGCATCTGGATCATCTCCTCAGCAGTGTGGGAGGTCGCAACCGGCTCCTCAGACTGGCCGGCTGCTGCCTCTGGTGCCTCGGGAACTACTAGTGCTGCCTGTGCTGCTAGGACTGAAGGCTCCATTAGCAGGTCCAATGGCAAATCTCCAGCAGATGCAATCTTGGCGACCTCCTTTCTCAACTTGTCCACTAACCTCTTTGATGCTTGAGACCTCTTCATCTTTTTGACCTGATTGCTCAAGTCCTCATTGGAGTTCCCGTGTGCCACCACTAAAGCTATGATGGTCTTCTGGTTGTACAGATATCTTCTTCAATGTTTCCTCCACTAACAGAGGTACCTGTGGCTCTGCCGGGGCTGCTGAGGCAGAGGATTGTGCTGCAACAGCACTAGATATGTTAGTCAGCTTTGTAGTAGCTGCCTTCATCCAGTTGTTGAGACTCGCCAATGTCTGTGAGACTCGCAACGCAGTTTGAGGATATGTAGATGAAGCTGGCACTGATAATGGCACTAATAGTCTAGTAGAAGCAGGTGGTCCGGAAGATGAAGGTGGCATGGTTGTTGTCCCGGTGGAATTACCGGCTGCTGTGGAAGGCTCGGCAGCTGAATCAGTAACCACTACCACTGACTCCTCAGACTAGCCAGTAGAGGTAGTAGCTTTACCCTTGAACTTAGGGTTGTCAGCTCCCTGAAGGCGGAACCATGAGAAAGGATTCTTGGCCTTTACCTCGACGTCATAATGCCTTGGCTCCACCCTCTGATCCTTGAAGTATTCGGTGAGGAAGTTCAGGTACGGGTAGGATCTTTCACCTTTCTGGACAGCCAAAGTGATGTTGGTGGACATGATGTCACCAACATTAACCGGATACCCATCCATGATGGATGCCACCAAAACTGCACGGGGAAGTGGGAGGATGTTCTCATTGAGGCATGGATCAATGCAGTTGCACACGAATGTCTGCCACCCTTTTGCTTCAAAGTTCAGGGTGGCTCAGACTATTGGAACCCCTGTTGTGAGCCACGGAGGTGTTGAACCTCGGATTGCCAGAATCTCAGCTAGCCACGGGCGAGCTGCATCACCCATAGCTAGCTTTTCCAAGTATTGCACCGCTCTACTTCTTCAAACCCCACATATGAGTTCAGTGCATAAGAGTCAAAATGGATTTTCAGATTTTGGACTTTTGTCACCTTGGTACCCTTTTTTATGTGAGCAACATTGGCATAGAATTCTTTGACCAAGTGATCATTTGCATCTAGAACGTTGTGGGTGAACCATTTCCATCCTTTTAGCTCTTGGAATTGTCTAAGAACATCGGGGTTGTGCTTGTTCAAATCTTTCATCAAGAATTGTCGCTCAAGAGTGAGTGACCTCTGCGACCACCATTCTCTAAATTTAACAAAGGCATTGGCACTGACAAATCTGTCTTCCCATAGCTCTGGCCTCCTTGATCTTTCTAAGTCTCCCACTGTAGTATCACCCTTTCTCACATCATTTGGGACATCATCATCAACGTCTAAATTAATTGGAGCAGTTGGAGCATATAGGGAGGATGGCTCAGAGTCCTTACTACCCTCTTCCGAGCCCTCAGAGGAACTGGCAGAAGAAGAAGAAGACTCATCCACTAGGTGGAATCTACCAGGGAGTTGTTGTGATTGGGCTTCCGGTTATGCTTGCACGGAGTTACCGTCAGATGCTTCCCCGGATGGGAGGTACTCATTGGTCTCAGAGGGTTTAGGGGATCTATTGGCTGTGGTTT
The DNA here is from genome assembly GCF_001879085.1 of Nicotiana attenuata. Classification (NCBI taxonomy): domain Eukaryota; kingdom Viridiplantae; phylum Streptophyta; class Magnoliopsida; order Solanales; family Solanaceae; genus Nicotiana; species Nicotiana attenuata. The sequence continues at coordinate 131,602 of NW_017671524.1, forward strand.
TCTTGCTTATAACCCTTTAAAGTGCTAGAGGAGGTTGCTTTTACCTCGACCCCGGCCTCGGGAGGGTTCTGCTCTCCCTTTCGATGTATCTCCTATACAGAAGCATGACTAAAAGTTGCAGTAAAACAGTCTCTAAAGGAGCAGTGCGGACCGCACAAAAGTGAGTGCAGACGCACAACCCCAGGTTCAGACTACTGGGGTCTCTGATTTTTCACCAGTGCGGACTGCACAAAAAATGGGTGCGGCCGCACAAGTCCACTGCGGACTGCACAATTTTGAGTGCGACCGCACAATTCATGCACACACATGCCTTAACTCAGAGAGTTGCGGACCATACAAAAATGTGTGCGGCCACATATCCTCTAGTGTGGATTGCACAAAAGTGTATGCAGCTGCATAATTTTAATTTCACGTGCACTGCATTACGATTCATACAAGTTTTTAAAAAATTAGGCATGGTTATAGCAAGAAAGCATGATTAGCTACTTACCTAGGCCCTAATTAATGTTCAAGATGCTACCCACATAAATCTAAGCAAGAATGACTAACTATTGACATTTTTAGGCATGTAATTAGCCCTAGACCAAATAATAAAACTAAGAAAAAAAGGAAGAATCTAAAGATGAAATTAACACACCGGTAATGAAGATGTAGGTGAGATTCAACACTAACGAAATGAGGGAAGATTTGAGAACAATGGGGATATGCACTGTGTTAGCTTAGCCGGAGAGTGTAAAGTGTAAAAAGTTGTGAGAGGCTTTCTTTATAGGCTGACCCGTCGGGCCCAGACTTACCTGAGTGCGGCCATGCAATTTTGAGTGCGGTCCGAACTCCTTACCTGCTCCCGTGAAAAATTGCTGTGGTGCGCACAAAAGTGAGTGCGGTCGCAATTTGTTAAGCACTTTTGACAGGCCAAACTTTAGAGACTATGCATTTTTGATCTTCCAGTTGTGCGACCACACAAAGAATTGTGCGACTGGAGAGTGGTTGTGCGGTTTGCATAATTTTGGTGTGGTTCGCACTTTTTGTGACACTTAACCAAATTTTCTTGCACAATTCCAGCAATTCACACCCATTCCTTCATACACTTCAAAACTAGTAAGCACAAATAAAAGCCTATATAATCTAAAGAAGAAAAACAAGAAAAAGAAAAACACATGGGTTGCCTCCCAAGAAGCGCCTGATTTAACCTCGTGGCACGACGCAGATTACCAATAACTTGAAATGAAGAACTGCCACAACGTGGCTATCATCAACCTTGCCAAGATAATGTTTAACCGATGCTCATTGACTCCAAAAACCTCATCATTCTTATTTTTCAAATCTAGAGCACCAAAGGGGGTTACATTCCCCACTTCAAAGGGACCACTCCATTTTGACTTCAACTTGCCCGGGAACATACGTAACCGGGAATTGAACAAAAGCACAAGATCACCCTCCTTAAACTCCTTGTTGTGGATGTACTTGTCATGGAGGTACTTCATCTTCTCCTTGTAAAGGGACGAACCGGTGTAGGCATGATTCCGAAATTCATCAAGCTCATTCAATTTTGCCACTCTTAGATTTGCAGCGACATCCCATTCAAGATTAATCTTCTTCAATGCTCGCATAGCCTTATGCTCAAGTTATACCGAAATATGACATGCCTTCCTAAACACCAATCGATATGCAGACATCCCAATCGGCATCTTGTAAGCCGTCCTATAAGCCCAAAGAGCATCATCAAGTTTTCTTGACCAATCCGTCCGGTTGGCATTCACAGTCTTTGACAAAATACTCTTGATCTCTCGGTTGGAGACTTTAACCTTCCCGCTTGCTTGAGGATGGCAGGGGGTTGAGACTTTATGAGTGACACCATACTTGGTGATTAAGGTATCAAAAGCCCGGTTGCAAAATGCAAATCCCCATCACTAATAATGGCTCTCGGAGTACCAAACCTTGTAAAGATGTTCCTTTTCAAGAATGCCACTATACTTTAATCTTTATTGTTGGGTAAAGCCACGACTTCAACCCATTTTGACACATTGTCCATAGCTACAAAAATGTAAGTGTTCCCACAAGAGCTCACGAACGGTCCCATGAAACCAATGCCCCAAACATCAAAAATATCAATCTTCAAGATGGTGGTGGAGGGCATCTCATTCTTCTTAGAAATCCCACCGGCCCTTTGGCATTCATCATAACGCTAGACAAGATTACTAGCGACCTTGTAGAGATTAGGCCAATAGAATCCACAACTCAAAACTTTTGTAGCCGTTCTAGATCCACCATGGTGACCACCACACAGTAGCAAGCCTCAAGAATTCCCATTTGTTCTTCTTCCGGCACACATCACCGGATCACACCATCAGTACATATCCGGAAAAGATATGGCTCATCCCAATAATAGTCCAAGCAATCCCATTTGAGCTTCTTTCATTGGTTTGAAGAGAACTCATTCGGCACAATGCCACTCACAAGATAATTGGCTAAATCGGCAAACCATGGAATACCGGTCATTGAAACGGCTAGGAGTTGCTCATCGGGAAATGAATCATTGATCTCAAGACCGTCATGTGGCCTCCCCTCCTCCTCCAAGCGGGACAAGTGGTCCGCCACTTAATTTTCACTACCCTTGCGGTCTTGAATCTCTAGATCAAACTCTTGCAATAGAAGCACCCACTTCATCAACCTTGCTTTTAGAATCTTTCTTGCTCATCAAATACCGAAGCGCCGCATGGTCGGTGTGAACAATCACCTTAGTACCCATCAAATACGGCCGGAACTCTTCCATAGCAAAAACAATAGCAAGTAGCTCCTTTTTGGTTACTGTGTAGTTGACTTGGGCATCATTCATGGTCTTGCTAGCATAGTAGACCCTATGGAAGATTTTGTTGATTCTTTGCCCCAACACCGCTCCAACTGTAACATCACTAGCATCACACATGATCTTAAAAGGCAAGCTCCAATCCGGTGTGGTGATAATAGGAGTAGTAGTCAACTTAAACTTAAGCAACTCGAATGCCTTCATACAATCTTCATCGAAATGGAACTTGGCATCCTTCTCCAAAAGTTTGTATAATGGGTTCACCACCTTGGAAAAGTCCTTGATGAATCGGCGATTGAAACCCGCATGACCCAAGAAGCTCCTCACACCCTTCACAGATGTAGGGGGAGGGAGTTTAGAGATCACCTCAATCTTGGCCTTGTCGACCTCAATACCATGCTGTGAAATTTTGTGGCCGAGGACAATGCCTTCCTCGACCATAAAGTGACACTTCTCCTAGTTCAACACCAAATTTGACTCCTCACATATAGACAATACGCTATCCAAATTGTTCAAACAATCTTCAAATGAATTCCCAACCATAGAAAAATCATCCATAAAGACCTCAAGAATATCCTCCACCATGTCGGTGAAAATAGCCATGATACACCGTTGAAAAGTTGTCGCTGGATTACACAACCCAAAAGGCATCCGCGAGAATGCAAATGTACCATAGGGACAAGTGAATGTGGTCTTCTCTTAGTCCTCAGGAGCAATAATGATTTGATTGAAGCCGGAGAATCCATCTAGAAAGCAATAAAAAATGCGTCCGACAACCCTATCAAGCATTTGGTCAAGAAACGGAAGAGGGAAATGATCTTTTCGAGTGACTTTGTTGAGCTTCTATAGTCCATGCACACTCTTCACCCGGTGACGGTTCTTGTTGGGATCAATTCATTCTTGTCATTTGTTACCACAGTCATGCCCCCTTTCTTTGGGAGACATTGCACCGGGGAGGTCCACGAGCTATCGGAAATGGGGTACGCAACCCTGGCATCTAACCATTTGATTATCTCCTTCTTCACTACCTCTTGCATTGCTTCATTTAGTATTACACCCCATGTTTTCGTACATGAGAGTATTCGTAAGTCAATTGATGTAAGCTCAGAAATGAGATCAACTTTGAAAGTACATAAAGTAATTTAATCATGTTACAACGGAGGTTTTAAGATCATGAATACCAAGTACCAAGAGGGTATGAAGGCTTAGAAGCTACATGAATTGAAGAAAATAAGTTTCGTCAAAAGTCGACAAGTTGGGAATGCTGTAACATGTACTTTTGGGGTGATAATAGGGTGTTTAAAATTATAAGGAGATTATGTTATGAGTTATTTTAATCGTATGATATACGTATGTTATGATTTGAAGTCAAGCGAGTTGTGGAACAAAAGTTGGAAAATGTCATCACAGGTTACATTCATAAATGTGTTGAAACTTAGGTCAAATGTAACTGCGATTTTCTCCCAATATACTTAGAGTTATGGGGTTTTCAACAAATCAAATTGAAGCTCTCTGAGTCTATTTTCTAATGCATTAGACTATTTATCAATACGACAAGGGAGTAGAGAGATATATGCAGTTATGTGAGACTGCGTAGGTTGCTAGGTGACAAGTAGGTGTGTCACCTACTTGGTTAAATGAGAGCCCAAAAAGAGGCAATTTCAGATCAGCCAAAGAGCCCATTTAAGGTCTTATATCCTGCAATATAAACCACATTATATCACAAATAACCAGACCTAAACCCCTGCAAACTTCCTCCCAAAAATTACCCACAAACCCTAATGATTTTCTCTCTCTTTCAAGTTCTAAGGGGGAGTAAAACCTAGAGATTGAAGAACCAAGATAAGGTCTGAGTTATCCAACAAATAAGGTAAGTTTACTGCTCTCTTTCATCCATTTTTTCTTCTGTAAATTCATGGTAAGTCGTTATGTCCTTGTAAGAACTCACGGGATGGTGATCGGAAGCCGTGAGTTCGAGTTATTCACTTGTAGCGGACTGTTTTGTGGACTGTTTTGTTTTGCTGTTGGGCTGCGTGTTTTACTACTGTTTTGTGGAGTTTTGGAGGAGGAAGGGTGTGGAGAAACACCATATAGATGTAGGGTGGTGGGCTGGTCGTTCGTCGTAACATTTCCGGGTTATTTGACACTAGTACGGTGGTCGTTTTGTGTATGAAAAGATTAGAGTGTGTTGGGCTGTTTTCTAGTATTTGATGGTGTAATATAAGGCTGGGAAATAATGTATATATGTTGTTATTGTTGTGTTATTGTGTTGTTGGAGTTATCTTGAATTTGGAGGAAGTAAGGATTATAGGGGAGATACTGCCCATTTTTATACAAAATAAGCTTGTCGTCCATTGTGAGATAGTTGTACCTTTCATAACTTGATGATAGTATTATTATCATTGTTGTGGATTAAGGTGCAAAGAGGCGAGTTCAAATTGGCGATTGGAAAGATTTTGATAAGGTATGCTCAGTCACTTCCTTCTTTCTTTTGGCATGATCTAAAGTGAAATGAATACGCTATTTCATAACGGATCTACTCCTAGCAACTAAGGTTGTCCATGTTGTTATTTCCTTATAAAATTATTCTAAGCAAGTGTGTATGATCCTTGAATCCTACTGAGGTTCATTTGAGGGTATGGATGTCCATAATATTCTTAAGTCAGTCCAAAAGGTTTAGAACGTGATTCTATGAGTCTAGCATGCATTATATATAGTATTTATTTTACTCTACTGAGCCGCACTATTGTCGGCCTGGTACAGCACCTATTGTGAAACCACTGATCAGTTGGGTTTACCGAGCTCCACGTGGCCAGGTACGATTCTATCGAGCCTTATGATGGCCGGGTACGTTTTTACCGAGTCCTCTTTGAGGTCGGGTACGATATGATGATGATGATGCCCATAGAGGCGTATGTTTTTAAAAGTTTATGTATATATATGTATTATGAATTTCATGTCAGTAGCCCCCAGAGGCACTCAGATTTTACAGGTTGTATCTCCTCTACCTCTCTTTACATTACTGTTCTTGTTTATGTTTTCCTGCCTAACATACTCGGTACTTTATTCGTACTGATGTCCCTTTTGCCTGGGGACGCTGCGTTTCATACTCGTAGGTCTCGATTGATAGGTTGACAGTCCTCCTAGTAGGCTATCAGCTCAGTAGAAGTTGTTGGTGCACTCCACTTGCTCCGGAGTTGCCTATTTGGTCAGTATGCTTTGAATATGTATTGATTGGTATGGTGGGGCCCTATCCCGACCTTTATGATTTTGTGTACTCTTAGAGGCTTGTAGACAGATGTTAGGTGTATGGATACTTGTATGGCCTTGTCGGCCTATGTTTTGAGTTTACAAATGGTCATGTCGGTCTTATAGGCCCGTATGTCACATGACTAAGTTTGTATATCATGTTGGGTCATCATATAGTGAGTATTGCCTTATGTTTTATTCTGGTTATATCATGACGGCCCTTCCGGCCCATTTACCCATGATGGTATGCTAAGAAAGACACGTTACGTTGGTGCTCGGTTGAGTAAAGTACCAGGTGCCCATTGCGGCCCTCCAATTTGGGTCGTGACAAAAGCGGTATTAGAGCAGTTCTGTCCTAGGGAGTCTACAAGTCATGTCTAGTAGAGTCTTGTTTATGGGTGTGTGGTGCACCACACTTATAAGCAGGAGGCTGCAGGGCATTTAGGACTGTCACTCTTTGTTCTCACTCTACATCGTGTGGTAGAGCTCAATTGTAAGAATTCAAACTTCTAAATTCTATTTTATTCGTAACACTATGATACCTCATCCAAACAGATAGTTGGTAAGAGATTAAATGTTGCTGTGGAACAGTTGACTCAATGAAACTCGATTTTGCATCATGCTTATGATGAGTAAATGTAAGGTCTTCAGTAGATTATATGTGCACTAAGACGCGTAAGTTTATTGATAAGCATGCGTAAGGCATGAATATCTATACACCCAAATGGTTTAAAAAGCAACAAGCGAATCAGAAGGTAGATACAAGTTTCAACAAGTAAAAAAAGCAAAGGGCGAAGGTTACGAGGTACCAGTTAGTGAAGGTTTTAAGGTTTTACAATTCAAGCAGAGAAATATATGTATTCTGAGTTACCTTCAACAGTAAGACAACTATGTAAAATTCGCCACACCCATCTCAGTATGCCCTATGGGAGTTGACATATATAGTTTAAGAGAAGAAGGGGATGGCAAGATCCAATTGGGTCTAGAGTAACCCAAAATGGTAGATGGATTATTATCATTAGCTAACATTTCTGAAGGGTATTGCAAATGTGGTAATAGTTCTCCTTGTGAGGCACCCCGATGTTGCAATCTAGAATAGTGCATTTAGATATGAATACTAGAATGTCTAGAAAAATTTAGAAGATTGGCACTGGAGTCCTAGAAGGGATAAATATTTACCTTTGTATGGCTCCTGTTCCTAGTAAAGAGAGAATGCTAGGCCACCTGAAGAGCCAGTGGATGGAGCAAGGGGAGCTAAAAAAGAATAATGTTTTGTTGAAGCTTTCAGAATAAGGTGATAAACAGAAATATTAGCAGGAGAATAAGAAGAGAGTAAATAAAGTATTATGAGTAAGATTTGATAAATGGGTGATAACAGTAAATCAAAATATGACACGATAATAGAGTCTATAGTCAAGTGAAGGAAAAGACAAGAGGTGACAGGCCTTGAGACAATAATAGAGTATAGGCCAAAGGACATATCCTCATTCGAGAATTGAGCTGGTTACTCGAACGTGATTACCAGAAGGAAAAATTAGATCCCCGTAGTAATAGAATTTAGTATGGGATAGTAAACAAGATAAAACCAAACATCAATTAGGGCCCAGAGGATTTGATAATAGTCGACATCGTGATAACTTCGGATATTGCATTCAGACAATAATAGAATAGACAACGGACGAATAACCTTTAAAGGTCATTTAGGAAGACGCTTCCCTAAAGAAAACACTTTGAGCAGAGTTAATCTTAAGGGACTAAGTGTGCCAGTTACACTAGGTGTCACCTTCGTGCGTAAGAAATTCAGTTATCCCTGGTACAGAAGGGTTACCGTAAGGGTCATTAATGATGTGAAAAGACGCCAAAGATGAAGAGGTAAAACATCTATAGGTATATCTTCGTAGCACTAAGTCTTAGTACTCTCCTAAAGGGGGAAGATGGTGTGATATGGTATTAAGTCAGAGTTATTATTTCAGGTAACTATGGGATAATAAAGGAAGAATGTGGTAGAAAGGCGAAAGGAATGAGATTGCATTTATTCAGACCCTACATATATGTTACGACTCCAAAATATTAAGCAAGCACGCGGCCAGGGAGAGGAAAATAGGGTTCCCACACCAGATGTTATTGATAAATAAGTGCGAATGAACAGTCGATACATAAGGAGCCAGTACGAGTGATAAGTTAAGACAAGAAAATAACCCAAGAGAGATTATGCAGAATATAGATATGAGAATGGATCAACGAGTATTTAGTAGTTGATTCAGAAAGAGCCTAGTTATGGCTAGACATGAGGATACAGATAAATTAGCAGATCGTGCAAGATAAACCTAGTGAACCCCAACATAGGGAATTCAGTCTCACAGATATGACATCGTAAACCTTGAGAAATATTTAGATAGGAGTTAAGGAAGTTATAGTTGCCGTAAAAAGTGTTAGGGAAATAAAAGAGAGTGCCACTGGGGAGACAAAAAAAATTGAGTTCAGAAGTAACCCTGCGAGAACAAGGGCACGGAGGTATACAACTGAGGATATTTATAAGTGAGTAAGAACATCAAAAATTTCGTCAGGTATATGATGGGATAAGCTCACAGCTATACAAGAGTCAGAGAGTCTTCCATAAATGCTACAATGAAAGACTGGCTGAGGAAATAAGAAGGCTTCAAACAAAGCATAGTGACCTAAATAAATGATGGTCTTGTAACAATAGTCTCGCTACGTCATAGTATGCTCTCCATAACAAAGTGGCACCTATCGTAACTGAGGAACGGGAAGTAAAATCCAAAGTAACATTCGAGATCATATAAGTTTCACAAAATTCCATTATATGTGGGCACTAAGATAAGCCAAGTATTCATGCAACAAGTGGAAGAATGACCAAGAAAGGTAATTGCTTACTTTTAACGAAAGTTGAGAAGGCACGAAAGGAATTATTCGATCTATGACCCAGAGTTAGTTACGTTATGAACACACTTAAGATTTTGGAGTGCTATCCATGCAGTATACATGTTGACAATGATACAGCTATAGGAGACTCCAGTATAAGTTAAAAGAATGAATTGACTCCACGTCACAGACAAAAGCTTGAATTGCTAGAAGGTTATATCATGGATGTTCCATTGCGTCGATAAGGGGATAAAGTAATAACTAGTACCCTAAGCCGCAGATCAGAAGATAAAGTAAGCCTACTTAAAGGCTGAGATAGAGAAGGAAACTAAAGAGTTACATCAGCATAGTGAATTAGGAGTCTCATTATTAGACCCCCGATGAGTATAGAAATCGTGATTCAGAACGTTGTAGAATCACTCTAAATATCAGAGGTACAAAAGAGATAGTACAACGGACATATTCTATAACGGCTCTACGATAAATCTAGTTAGAACAATACCAACCTCATAAGAAGTCAGTATGAAGCTTTCGGCGAATTGTGTATGCACATGATGTGCAAGTATTATAGTAGAGCTTTAAGGTGTGGATGTGAATTCCACCTATGTGGAAGGGAGGTTATGAAAGAGATAGAAGATATGATGCAAGATTTAAAGGTAAGTAAGGTACATGTGAAGAAGGTACGAGATGCCTAAGTACAGAAGGTTACGAATAATCCAGATATCATATAGAGGGCTGGAAGCATCACAATTCTGTATCAAGAAATGATAGTGGTGTCGTTGGTGGCATATTTTTCAGCATGTGGTTTCTAGATATAAAGAGGTCTAGTTAGGAGAGTAAATAAGAGTTAGAGACGATATGATGTCTCTCTTGAGGTTCCAGAATAACATAAGAAAATATATGGTGCTTGCAAGTTAAAGGAAGGTTGCGAGTAGTATAAATAAATATATGTAGGTTGCAAGCTAAAGTATGGTAGAGCGACAAGGTTTTAGCTAGACAGGAGTAAGGATAAGAAAAGGTGAGTGAGAAGGTGACGACAATAAGAAAGTCTTCGGGATTAAACCCATCACAACAAAATAGCTGATGGTTCCCGTAAAGTTATAAAAAACTCAGTATAGCATGAGTGAACTCAAAGGAGTTTAAGACTAGGAGAATTTAGAAAAGATGGAAAGCTTCCCTAATGGTAGAATAAGGGTGTACTTGTGATAGATAAGAGGATGACGTTTAGACCATTGATTGGGTGATGATTCAAAAAAAAGGGATTTCATGAATTGTACAGGATTAAAATACCCCCATAAGGTGAATGACGTTTGAATGCTATGAAATATAGTTAATGAAGTATTGTATTGTCCCTAGGTGGATCAGGCAAATAACTCCAGATGTTCCCCGATGCAACGTGAGCCCTAACGACATGTATTACAAAAGAGGTTTCATGTGATCAATGATAGATTACAGATCAACATTAAGGTGAATCAACAATAGATGGGTACAAGTTCCAAAGTACGAGATGAGATTTGTTTGTTATTCTTAATATGAATAGTAATGAGGAAGCACTAAAGAACTTAGATTTATACATATAGGATAAGCAGCAAGAGAGTAACTTGGAGTTGGGTAGCAAACCTCAGTAATAATAAACTGAAGTAAGTGTTATGATATAGCATAACCTACCTAGATGTAGTAAAGCCATAAGGATAGATATACAAGGCTATGAAACAAGATATAGAAATAGTCGTAAGTTCATTAAAGTACCAAGCGAAGGACTTCAATACACCTATAGATGCCTAGAGGGACAACTTCCCATAGTTCTGTATATATTCACAAAGTGAGGCCTAGAGATTGGCTAAAATTTGAAGGAAGTAGGAGAGAAGTGTCACATAGGTGCACATACAAGCTGCATAATAGAAGGTCGCAACAACTACGAGATTTGAAGAATTCCGACGACAAGTCGTGGTGTGAGAAAGAGACCTAAAGGGGGGAATGCCCTAGCCTTCGAATTTATACACAAAACAGTTGCCTAGATAGCAAGGACAGTATTAAAATATTCGTAAGAGCTATGGGTTATGAGACTAATAGGCGCATCAATCAACATTCGAGGACGAATGTTCCAAAGGAGGGAATAATGTTACACCCCATGTTTTCGTACATGAGAGTATTCGTAAGTCAACTGATGTAAGCTCAAAAATGAGATCAACTTTGAAAGTACATAAAGTAATTTAATCATGTTACAATGGAGGTTACAAATATATAAGATCATGAATACCAAGTACCAAGAGGGTATGAAGGCTTAGAAGCTACATGAATTGAAGAAAATAAGTTTCGTCAAAAGTCGACAAGTTGGGAATGCTGTAACATGTACTTTTGGGGTGATAATAGGGTGTTTAAAATGATAAGGAGATTATGTTATGAGTTATTTTAATCGTATGATATACGTATGTTATGATTTGAAGTCAAGCGAGTTGTGGAACAAAAGTTGGAAAATGTCATCACAGGTTACATTCATAAATGTGTTGAAACTTAGGTCAAATGTAACTGCGATTTTCTCCCAATATACTTAGAGTTATGGGATTTTCAACCCATCAAATTGAATCTCTCTAAGTCTATTTTCTAACGCATTAGACTGTTTATCAATACGACAAGGGAGTAGAGAGATATATGCAGTTATGTGAGACTGCGTAGGTTGCTAGGTGACAAGTAGGTGTGTCACCTACTTGGTTAAATGAGAGCCCAAAAAGAGGCAATTTCAGATCAGCCAAAGAGCCCATTTAAGGTCTTATATCCTGCAATATAAACCACATTATATCACAAATAACCATACCTAAACCCCTGCAAACTTCCTCCCAAAAATTACCCACAAACCCTAATGATTTTCTCTCTCTTTCAAGTTCTAAGTGGGAGTAAAACCTAGAGATTGAAGAACCAAGATAAGGTCTGAGTTATCCAACTAATAAGGTAAGTTTACTGCTCTCTTTCATCCATTTTTTCTTCTGTAAATTCATGGTAAGTCGTTCTGTCCTTGTAAGAACTCACGGGATGGTGATCGGAAGCCGTGAGTTCGAGTTATTCACTTGTAGCGGACTGTTTTGTGGACTGTTTTGTGTTGCTGTTGGGCTGCGTGTTTTACTACTGTTTTGTGGAGTTTTGGAGGAGGAAGGGTGTGGAGAAACACCATATAGACGTAGGGTGGTGGGCTGGTCGTTCGTCGTAACATTTCCGATTCGTTTAACACTAGTACGGTGGTTGTTTTGTGTATGAAAAGATTAGAGTGTGTTGGGCTGTTTTGTATTATTTGATGGTGTAATATAAGGCTGGAAAATAATGTATATATGTTGTTATTGTTGTGTTATTGTGTTGTTGGAGTTATCTTGAATTTGGAGGAAGTAAGGATTATAGGGGAGATGCTGCTTGTTTTTATACAAAATAAGCTTGTCGTCCGTTGTGAGATAGTTGTACCTTTCATAACTTGATGATAGTATTATTATGATTGTTGTAGATTAAGGTGCAAATAGGCGAGTTCAAATTGGCGATTGGAAAGATTGTGATAAGGTATGTCAGTCACTTCCTTCTTTCTTTTGGCATGATCTAAAGTGAAATGAATACGCTATTTCATAACGGATCTACTCCTAGCAACTAAGGTTGTCCATGTTGTTATTTCCATATAAAATTATTCTAAGCAAGTGTGTATGATCCTTGAATCCTACCGAGGTTCATATTGAGGGTATGGATGTCCATAATGTTCTTAAGTAACTCCAAAAGGTTTAGAACATGATTCCATGAGTCTAGCATGCATTATATATAGTATCTATTTTACTCTACCGAGCCGCGCTATAGTCGGCGGGGTACGGCACCTATTGTGCAACCCCTGATCAGTTGGGTTTACCGAGATCCACGTGGCCAGGTACGATTCTACCGAGCCTTATAATGGCCGGGTACGCTTTTACCGAGTCCTCTTTGAGGTCGGGTATGATATGATGATGATGATGCCCACAGAGGTGTATATTTTTAAAAGTTTATGTATATATATGTATTATGCATTTCATGTCGGTAGCCCACAGAGGCACTCAGATGTTACAGGTTGTATCTCCTCTACCTCTCTTTACATTACTGTTCTTGTTTATGCTTTCCTGCCTAACATACTCGGTACTTTATTCGTACTGACGTCCCTTTTGCCTGGGGACGCTGAGTTTCATGCTCGTAGGTCCCGATTGATAGGCTGACAGTCCTCCTAGTAGGCTATCAGCTCAGCGGAAGCTGTTGGTGCACTTCACTTGCTCCGGAGTTGCCTATTTGGTCAGTATGCTTTGAATATGTGTTGATTGGTATGGTGGGGCCCTGTCCCGACCTTTATGATTGTATGTACTCTTAGAGGCTTGTAGACAGATGTTAGGTGTATGGATACTTGTATGGCCTTGTCGGCCTATGTTTTGAGTTTACAAATGGTCATGTCGGCCTTATAGGCCCGTATATCACATGTCTAAGTTTGTATATCATGTTGGGTCGTCATATGTTGAGTATTGACTTATGTTTTATTCTGGTTATATCATGAAGGCCCTTCCGGCCCATTTACCCATAATGGTATGCTAAGAAAGATACGTTATGTTGGTACTCGGTTGAGTAAAGTACCGAGTGCCTGTCGCGGCCCTCTGATTTGGGTCATAACATTTAGCCTCCTTTGATGTTCAACGGAGGGCTTGGCACCCTCCTCCAAAATAATCTTGTGCATGTAAAAGGTGGGGCTTATGCCTCGGATATCCGCCAAAGTCCATCCGATTGCCCTTTTCCTCCCTTGTAGCACCTCCAATGTGGACTCTACCTGCAAGTTAGTTAAGCAAGAAGAAAGGATAATCGATAAAATAGAAGAAGGGACAAGGAATTCATACCTGAGATGCGGGGTAAATGGCTTTAACTCCAAAGTGGGAGGCTCCTCGATTGAGGGCTTTGTTGGAGGAGTCTTCCGGTTTTTCAAGATCTAAAGATAGCTTTCGGGGTTCACAAGTGTACAACCTCATGCCTTGCAATGCATTTACACACTCCACATAGCCATCACTCTCCACATCATCATCAAGGTTGAGCAAAACGGCTTCCAATTTGTCTTCAACATTCATTGTGGCACTAGAAACATCAACAATCACATCTGTCACCAAATCCACAAACGAACAAACTTTATTACTATTCGGTTGCCTCATTGATTTGCACACATGGAAGACCACCTTTTTCGTCACCCAACCGGAAAGTGAGCTCTCCGGCTTCCACATCAATAATAGCCTTCCCGTAGCAAGGAAAGGTCTACCCAAAATGATAGGCACCTCATAGTCCACTTCACAATCAAGGATCACAAATTCTGCTGGGAGGATGAACTTGTCAACTCGAACCAATACATCATCAATAATACCCAAAGCCCTCTTTATTGTTCGATCCGCCATTTGTAACCTCATGGATGTGGGTCTTGGTTGCCCAATTACCAACGTTTTGAACACTAAATAGGGCATCAAAATGATACTCTCCCCAAGATCATATAATGCTTTGGCAAAGTCAGCACTCCCAATAGTACACGGGATTGTGAAAGCGCCTGGATCTTCCAATTTCGGAGCCATTAAGTGCGCAATAGCACTCACTTGATGAGTCATCTTGATGGTCTACAATTCATTGATCTTTTCTTGGTTGCCAAATCCTTCATGAATTTTGCATATCCCAGCATTTGTTCAAATGCCTCTACCAATGGCACATTAATCGATAAACTCTTCATCTTATCAATAAATATTTTGAATTGGTTTTCACTATTTTGCTTTGCAAGCCTTTGAGGGTATGGAGGAGGAGGCCTTGGCATTGGAGCCTTAGCCTTCGGCACTACCGTTTCCGACATGTCAATCATGTGCTCCCTAGACGAGTTAACTTCTTCTTGTGTCTCCTCCACACTTTCATCAATATCAATTTTCACTTCTTCATTAGCTTGAACCACATTGCTCGGGATTTCATCTTCTTGTACAAATCATCTTCATTCACCATCCTTCTTTGATTTGAGGTGGTTGTATCTCCACCTTTTCCACTTCTAGTAGTTATGACCATAGCATGTCCCGTATTATTCCCACCCTTCGGATTTACCATCGTATCACTAGGTAGTGCCCCCTTAGGACGAGTGTTCAAAGCTTGTGAGATTTGACCTAATTGAACTTCCAAATTTCAAATAGAAGTGTTGTGAGAGGCTAATTGATCATCGGAGTTGGCATTCTTCTCCATCATCTGATTAAACATGTTTTCAATTCTACCCATCTCATTGGAAGAAGAGCTCGGGCCTTGATAAGGATAGGGAGGTGGATTGCTTGGGTGTTGGAACATCGGGAGCCTTTGAAAACCCAACCCCCGGTGGTTATTCTTGTTCCACCCTCCTTGGTTATTTCCTCCCCAATTGCTTTGGTTGTTGCCACCCCAATTTCTTTGACTATTCCAATTGCCTTGATTGCTCCAATTTCCTTAATTTCCTTGATTGTTCCAGTTGCCTTGATTTGGATTGCCACCACTCCAATTGCCTTGGTGGTTTTGGTTGTTCCAATTCCCTTGGTTCCCTTGTGACCTCCATTGTTGTTGATTTTGTCCTTGAGCATTGTTTCTTTGACCTTGATAATTGTTGACATATTGAACTTCTTCTTCTTGCTCATTGAACGAATTGCCTTGATCATAACCACTATCATCTTGCATGAATTGTTCCGAACGGTTTTGCATTTGTTGACCTTGTTGCTGTCTTTTGTTTACCATCATCTTCACACATTCCATTGCATTCACTTGTTTCGGCCCTTGAACTTGTTGAAGCTGAGCTTTGGCCAATTGGTTCATGGTAATTGTCAACTCAGCAATAGCTTACCCATGATCATGTAGCTCCTTGTGTAGGTGAATATCATTAAGGTCACCTCTTGGAACATTGGCTCTACTTTGCCGTGCCGATGAGGTATCCGCCATCTCATCAATAATTTCACAAGCTTCGGCATATGGCGTGTTCATGAAGTTCCCTATGGCGAGTTAATTTACCACATATTGATTTGTTGTGTTGATCCCCCTATAGAAGGTTTGTTGGATCATGGCCTTGGTCATATTATTAATCGGGCACTCTTTAACCATGGTACGATATCTTTCCCGAATCTCGAGCAATGGCTCATTGGGTTCTTGCTTGAATGCAAGAATCTCACCCTAAGCATCGCCATATGTCCCGGAGAGAAGAATTTGGAAATGAATTTCTCCGCCAACTCATCCTAAGTGTGGATAGAATGATTGGGCAATCTTTCTAACCAGTCTAATGCCTTTCCCCGTAGAGAAAAGCGAAATAGCCTCAACCTCAGTGCGTCCTCAGAGACATTTGTTTGCTTGCTCCCCCAACAAGTATCGACGAACCCCTTGAGATGCTTGTAGGCATTTTGATTTGGAGCCACGGTGAAGAATCCACGTTGCTCAAGTAGTGTAAGCATCACATTGGTAATTTGGAAGTTGCCCACCCTAATGTAGGGCGGGACTATAGCACTTGCAACACCCTCGTTTGGTAGTTGTCGGTGGACTGCCGCTCTTGGTAGAGGTGGGGGAGGGGCGGGCACATTATCTTGAGGTGGGCGAATTCGTCTATTAGCTTGAGGTTCAAGAGGAACCTCATCCATTTGATCATCATCCACTTCCTCCCCCAATGGCACATTTTCAATGGGCTGGTTGTTGAGAGCCATTTTTGTACTTAAAATTAATTCAAAAACAAAATTAGTGATTTGGAAGGAAAAGAAGACAAAGCACACAAAAACCTAGATATATAGCTATGTCGCGCCCCCTTTATCTTCGCGGAGTCCAGGTTTTGACATTTTGGGACAACTCCTTTCCTTTTGGGAATTGGGTATGAGATTTGAAGAGTCGCCACCTAACGGGTTAAGGTGCGTTAGGGCACCTAGAGCAAATAACTCATGAAACCGATTTACATTACCAGAGATTGGGTAAGGGCTCGAAATTACCTTGAGGGGAAGGTGTTAAGGTCCACAACGGTGGGTCCCAGCCAAACTCAATTTAAGCGAATTAGTCTTATAAGCAGATAAATAAACAGATATTACTTTTAAAACAAGGGGTAAAAGGGGTCCTAGGTTTTTTAGCCTATAGGATCACTTCTGTGCAATACTTGGTAATCGTCCCCAAGTTGGGGTGCTACTCATAGCATTAACGCACAGGTCATCATTTCCTTTACTACCCGATTACCCTCCCCTTAATTATTACCTAAGCGTTCTAACAACATCGAATACGTATCCTATGCGTGCACTACCCGTCCCTTACCTGTGGCCCTGGAGGTGTTTAGGACCTCTATTTAAGGTGGTTCTAGACTTACCTATGTTGCTTAAAAGGAGAAAATCGAAGCGACAAATAAAAACAGGCAGGAATATCACATAAAGAGCAATTAAGGGGGCTCATATTTACCTCCACAAATAGACAAAACAAGTTCACACCATTCAAACAAGCAGTTTTTATAATTTTAGGAGTCCTATAGGCAGGATATCCAAATGAGTACAAACAGAATATACAACAGTTTTATTTAGGCGAGGCAGTGAGTACCCATTAGTTTGCCTACTGATTTTTTATCACTTACTGAAGCTGAGCACGTTTCAAGCAGCAAGAAAATCACAATTTTAAACCTAGGATTTAATTGTCCTACAGGCTTGCCTAAGTGATAACCGGCAGAATCCTATAGACATGGTATCTAAACGTTAATCAAACCATAATTCGTAAACCATTGATTGATTCTTAAGGGGCAGATTTTATCTTTTAGACCCTACAAACATGCTTTCTAAGCGCTAAACTGATCCCAAGCATTATTTCATGACACGGAAAACTAATTTTATATATTTTTTTCTCTATTGACATGATATCTAAATGTTGAAGTTGTTTTTACACTTATTTCCTATATGCATGATGTCTAAGCGTGAAGACTGATTTTGATATGTGTTTCCTATAGGCATGATTTCTAGGCGAGTAAAAGCGTTAATCAGTTGCCAAGCGAGTTCAACAAGAAAATTCCTAGAAACATGATTTCTAATGCACACATGAAGGTTTTGAAAACATGATTATTGATGCAAAATTGAGAAACGACTTAGAAGCAGGATTTATAGTGATGCAAAGTATGAAAATTCAGGATATTAAAAAATGAGATAAGTCCTATAGGCATGGTTTCTAATGCATATAAGTAACCAATCATCACAACGACCTATAGGGGCATGATTTCTACCCGAACCCAACAAAATATAAAAAATTCCTCCCAGCTTTTACAAATACCCCATATCCATTTTTACATGAATTATTATTATAGACCAATAATATTGAATTACATAATGAAAATCACTATATTATAGGGAGCCCTGGCAGGCCCAATGTAAACCTGGAAGCCAGGCCTTCAATCAAATCGGAAGTATACCAGTAGTCCATAATACATCAGATGGGCTTCTGGTGTGTCAAAGTTTCCAAAGGCCTCGGGGACCCCGGGCAATGCTTGGAAAGGCCAGAACCTTTCAAAGAAAATAGTTTTTGTAAACAAGTTTGGAAAGGCCAGCCCCAGTGTGTCAGAGTTCGGAGGAGTCTCATGAACTCCTAGGCAGTTCTCACACTGGAGGGGCAGGAACGTAGATATCTAAGAGTAGGAGTTGAAAAAATAGTAGATAAAGTTGGAGATAGTTTTAGGAAAAAACCAGTTTGGATTATAGAAGTGAATAGAAACAGATTACCAGATTTCCAGAACTACAAGCAGAACCACATTTAGCAGATGGAGTTCAGACATGAACTCTAGTAGTCAAACAGAGTCACCATCAGTTTAAACAAGGTTTCACATTGCCTGGGATTGACTTAGTTCATTAGTTATTACTAGTTGAGCATATAGGCATATATTAAACAGAGAACAACATGTTGGGATCAAGTTACTGATCAGAAAGTCATACAGAAAAGGTAGCAAAAGTTGAGAGCATAGAAATTATGAATTAATCAAGAACCTGTAAAGGTAAACACATAAAACCGGACAGGGATTGAAACATGCTAGTTGAGAAACTGGTGGACAGGTATCCTGGATCGAGCAGGAATATGCTAAAGTGTATTAACTATACTAACATATTGGACAGGACAAATTCACAGGAGTTAAAGCATGCTAGTTAACAGAAACATAAGGGCAAACAGAGGCATGTTGATATCTAAAACAGACTGACTACATAGCATATTGAATAGGACATGATAATAGAGATAGACATGCTGTTTAAAAGCAGTAAACAAGAAGAACATAGGTCTAGTTATATAGAATATTGAATGATAGCAGAAGTGGAGACATACTAGTTAAGAGATAGCAACAGGAAAGTGAAGCAAATAGGATCCAAGAGTCCAGCCTTGGCTTTTAGCCGGCTAGAAAGTGCAACAAACACAAGTAGCAGGAAGAATTGCAATGGAGAGTGTGTATGAATAAGAGCAAGAGTTTGGGTGTATTTCTGTGTCTTTCTATGTGTGTTTGTGTGTTTTAAAGAAGTAAGAATGGGGGAATTACATAGCACTTAGCAGGGTGAAATAAATAAGGCAAAGAATAATTCAGAGTTCATAAATAAGGTATACAAATAAAATCAACCAGTTAATTGAAGCTAAACCCAACTAATTAGTACAACAGAATCCGGAAAACATCCCTTAACTTAGGGAGAATCAATTAGCAGCCAATTAGAGGTTAAACAAGGCAATAAAATCAATCAAAGACCATCTAGGAGTCGTCTAAAACAATGAAATCCCATAAATCTGGTTAATAAACTAATTAAGGCAACTAGTACCAATTAGGAGTCACATATAAGGAAAATAGGTAAAAATCATAGAAAGTATCAATCTCGGCAGAAATATATAATTTGAACCCTAATAAAATTAGTCAATCTCTTCTAATTGACAGAGATGAAAATAACGGGCAAATATTGAAATAATCAGTGAAAAAAGTAGAAACCCTAGGATTTAGAACATAGGCATGACAAAATCAGTCGAACCAGTAAAGAGAATCAGATTTAAACACTTAGAAACTTTAAAACCCTTTTGCAGAGAACTTAAAGAAGAAATCCTAGTTTTAGAAAAATATTTAAATCGGTTAATAATAAGGAAGAAATAGAAGATTTTGAAGAAAAATACTAGATAAATTTAAAATCATTTCAGATCTACAAGGATCTGAACAGACTCAAGTAAAAAGAGATGAGGGTTTTGAAGAAAGGAACCAGGTGAGAAAAATCCAGTTAAGAACCGGAGTTTCAAGACATAAACATAAAGATAACAATACTCACAGACATAGTGATGAACACAAGGAAGGTTCATCGAAGAAATGGAGAGTTTAGGTCGACTCTGAGTTGAATCTCTTTCAGATTCATTCAAACGACGAAGAAATCGAACAACCGGTGAAGGTCAGAGGTCAGCTCGGGCCTAAAATCAAAGGAAAATCCCATGTAACGGAGGGTTTTCCGGTGATGACGGCTAGGGTTAGGAGAGAGTCTGAGAGAGAAGAGCGGAGGGAAAGGAAAATGGGGCGGCGGAATGAGTGAAATGGGTAGGGTTTAGGGGTGTTAGGTGTTATTAAAAAAGGCAATTGATCCTGGACCGTTGATCTTTTATCAACGGTCAGGATTTAATCTGAGGGGGGTTAGGCGGGTTAGGAATTGGGTCAGCGTATTTGGGCTGTGGGTATTTTAATTAGGCTAAGGGTAAAATTTGGGCTAGGTCCGAAATTAAAACAAAATTAAAAGAGGCTATTTGTTAAATACCCAATTATTTGATAAAATAATTTGTAAAATAGCTAATAAATGATAAAAAATGCTATTTATGCATGAAAATGTTTTAAAATAATTACTTAATATAATAAAACTACTAAATATCATTTTCTTGTGAAAATAAGGTAATTACGCACTTGTGGGCTATTATTGAAAAGTTATTACAATTATAACCCTAAAATGTAAATGGCTATTTATGGAATAATTAAAGCTTAGTATAAATATAAATAATAAAATTAAGCAATAAAATTATCATAAAACTGTTTGTGATGCAATTACTAATTATTGGATTATTAAATGCTAGAATAAAATAATTAAAATTATTTTTTTTAAGAAAACATTGGTTGATGCTCATGCACTATTTTGAAAGTATATATGCATTTTGAAATATATGAGAGAGAAATTGGGTATCAACAGCTGCAACCTCTTTACCCGGGAAGGATGAAAGAGTTTTCGGGTAAAGAAATGATGACCGATTTGACCGAATGGGATGTTTCGAAAAATATAGGCCGCACCCCGGTCTTTGAGCTGCCTACATATCCCTGGATTTACAGGAATCAGGCCATGTGTAGTTCTGGACCCAACGGTGAATGAGGCCGATGAAATTGTTATAGGAATGGTAGCAAGTTTCAAAAAATGCTCTTTTGTGAAGGGTAGTATCGAATGGGTTTGCACGGAGTTATGAAGATGAATCTGAATCGAAACGGGTGTGTCACAAGGCGGGTATCTAAACATTCATAGAGTAAAGGCGGATAATTGAGGGGAGTTGGTTCCGTTTGAAATAATGGTAAGGCACAAATGGTACGGGCGGAAACCGGAGCGAAGGTTGCTCCTGTTTGAAGAATGGTTACTTCCTAGATTTCCTGCAAAACTTAAAAAATAATGCACGCAAGTATATAGTTTGCTGCGAGAATTTAATCATGATGCAAATTCCCTTTGGACCATGAAAGTTTGTCTTTGGACAGTGAAGATGACGTCCTTAGACCATGAAGTCCCGGGCCATGAATCATGAGATAAGAGATTCGCAGGCCATGAAATGATGTTCTTGGGCCATAAAAATGGTGCCTCTGAACCATGACGCCTTTGAATTATGATGTGCCGTATTGAGAGATCCTCAGGCCATGAGATGGTGTCTTCAGGCTATGAGGACGATACCTTCGGACTATGATGCCTTTGGACAAGTTAGATATACATCAGCCTATGAAGTGCAGAGATATGATATCAGAGGTAATAACAAGGCAAAACTTAGCCTTGTACAGAGTTTGGGGGCAGAGCTTAGCCCCGAGAGAAGAAGATAATGCAAAGTTTAGAATATAGCATCACTTATGCAAAGGGAGACAATGCTTAGTATCATGAGATGGTAGTGCTTAGCCTTATGCAAATAGGGAGGCAGGGCTTAACCTCACGCAAGATTTGAGACAGGGCTTAGTCTCATGAAAAGAGAAGGCAATGCTTAGCCTTATGCAAATGTGGAGGCAGGGTTTAGCCTCATGCAAGATTTGAGACAGGGCTTAGTATCATGCAAAGTTCGGGACGGGGCTTAGCCCCATGCAGAGAGAAGGTAGAGCTTAGCCTTATGCAAGATTCGGGACATGGCTTAGTCCCATGCAAAGAGAAGGCAATGCTTGGCCTTAGGCAAATGGGGAGGCAGGGCTTAGCCTCATGCAAGGATCGAGACAGAGCTTAGTCTCATGCAAAGAGAAGGCAGTGCTTAGCCTTATGGAGATAGGGAGGCAGCGCTTAGCCTCATGCAAGGTCGAGACAGAGCTTAGTCTCATGCAAGGAGAAGGAAATGCTTAGCCTTATGCAAATAGGGAGGTAGATCTTAGCCTCATACAATATTCGAGACAGTGCTTAGTCTCATGCAATGGACAAATAGCAAATAGGAGCAGAATATTTCTTAGCTGGAGATATATTCGCGCTTGGCGTCCTGGTTGTTATGAAGGTGATGATTTTAAGGCGCACGTACTGGTGGTTATTCCTTGTTCCTGCATCCAAAGAAAAATCATGAGTTTTGGAGGGGAGGTTGGTTTGTGCCTTTGTCTGCTTGTTTTGCTTTGAGTTGCTCTGGAGATCCTGTTTGAGTTACCCTGGGTAACATCTGGCTGCCATAGAAATAAAGTTTTCGAAAAATATGCACTTATTGATGAGATAGAATTATTTTATTTATGAAACATAGTGATATTTAATATCAAGTAAATTAGATGAACTAATGACTATAACACTTTTAGAGACATTGCAGCTTCCTTGCAATAGAATTTTGAGGGTCCTCCTCAAAATTTTGCCCCAGTTTGATCTTTTGGTCGTTCTGCTTGTAGTGAAGTTTGTTGGATCTGCTTCGGAATTTTGAGAATCATTCTCAAAATTCTGCCCCAATTACTTAACCGATTTCTGACTTTCTGGCATATGACGGCGTCAGCTGGACTTGATCCGGAATTTTGAGGGTCCTCCTCAAATTCTGCCCCTGTTTCTTGTTCTGAGGGAAAATGAAGATTTTATTAAGATATGACCGAACCCATAGGGCTGCCTACGTATCTCCTCTTAAAAGGGAATCAGGTCAAGCGTAGTTCTATTACATCCGATGAAGAAATGTGAATAATCTAAACATAGTATCTCTTGACCGCATCAGAATTGATAGGTTTTGGCCAAACTTCTCCGTCCATTTCTGCCAGTATGAGTGCTCCTCCTGTTAGCACCCTGTGAACAATGTAGGGACCTTGCCAGTTGGTGAAAATTTTCTTTTGGCTTCATCCTGATGCGGGAAGATTCGCTTCAGCACCAGCTGCCCCGGTGTGAATTGTCTTGGTCTGACCCTTTTGTTGAATGCTCTGGACATTCTATTATGATAAAGCTGATCGTGACATATTGCATTCATTCTTTTTCTATCTATGAGGGCCAGTTGCTCATAGCGGCTCCTTATCCATTCTGCATCACTGAGTTCGGCTTCTTGTATGATCCTTAAAGAAGGAATTTCTACCTCGGCAGGAATGACAGCTTCGGTACCATAAACCAGTAAAAAGGGAGTTTCCCCAGTTGATGTGCGGACCGTAGTGCGGTATAGCAGTAGGGCAAAGCGTAACTTCTCGTGCCATTGTTTGTGATTTTCTACCATCTTCCTTAGTATCTTCTTGATGTTATTGTTGGAAGCTTCCACAGATCCATTCATTTGAGGCCTGTATGCTGTAGAGTTTTTGTGCTTGATTTTGAAGGTTTCACACATGGCTTTCATCAAATCACTGTTGAGATTGGCGGTATTATCAGTGATAATAGACTCAGGAACCCCGAATCGGTAAACAATACAATCCTTGGCAAAATCTGCAACGACTTTCTTGGTTACACCTTTGTAGGATGCAACCTCTACCCATTTTGTGAAGTAATCTATGGCCACTAAACTGAACCGGTGCTAGTTTGAAGCTGTGGGCTCGATCGAACCGATGACATCCATTCCCTAGGCAGCAGAAGGCCAAGGTGCACTTGTTGCGTTGAGCTCGTTTTGTGGTACCTTTATCATGTCTGCATATACCTGGAATTTGTGGCATTTCTGGACGTACTTGATGCAATCCATTTCCACGGTCATCCAAAAGTATCCTACTTTGAGTATCTTCTTGGCTAGAACAAAACCATTCATATGTGGTCCGCAAGTTCTGGCACGTATCTCCTCAAGCAATCTGGAAGCCACCTTTGCGTCAACACACCTTAAAAACCCATATCAGGTGTTCTTCTATTAAGGGTCCCTCCGCTTTGGAAGAAGTGATTGGACAACCTCCGCAGTGTGCGTTTCTGAGTATGGTTTGCCTGTTTTGGATATTCTCCTTTCGCCAAATATTCTTTTGATGTCGTAGAACTAAGGTTTTCCATCCGTTTCTTCTTCAACATGAGCACAGTAAGCCGGTTGATTGTGGATCCACACTGGGATGGGATCGATGAAATTCTTATCTGGATGTTGTATCATTGATAACAATGTGGCCAGTGCGTCTGCAAACTCATTTTGAATTCTGGGCACATGTTTGAGTTCTATCTTTGTGAATCTCTTCATCAATTCCTGCACATGATACAAGTATGGTAGTATCTTGGTGTTCTTCGTAGCCCATTCTCCTTGAACCTGATCTACCAAAAGATCTGAATCACCAATTACCAGTAACTCTTTGTATATTCATATCGATGGCCAGATTGAGCCCCATAATGCAAGCCTCATATTCTGCCATATTGTTGGTGCATGGAAACCTAAGCTTCGTGGATACAGGGTAATGTTGACCTGTTTCTGATACCAAAACTGCTCCAATGCCCACTCCTTTGAAGTTTGCAGCCCCATCGAAGAACATTCTCCAACCATCGTAGGCTTCAACAATGTCCTCTCTTACGAATGATACTTCTTCATAAGGAAAATACGTTTTTAATGGTTCGTATTCTCCTCCCACAGGATTTTCAGCAAGATGATCTGCCAATACTTGTCCTTTAACCGCTTTCTGAGATACATAGATAATATCGAACTTACTTAACAATATCTGCCACTTGGCTAACTTCCCGGTCGGCATGGGCTTCTGAAAGATGTACATCAGTGGGCCTATCCTGGATATGAGGTATGTGGTATAGGCACAGAAGTAATGCCTCAATTTCTGAGTTGTCCAGGTCAAAGCACAGCAAGTGCATTCCAGTAGAGAGTATCGTGCTTCATAAGGCGTGAACTTCTTACTCAAGTAGTATATGGCTTGCTCCTTTCTTCCGTTCTCGTCATGTTGTCCCAAAACACATCCGAAAGCTCCATCTAATACGGACAGATAGAGTAGCAAAGGTCTCCCAGGTTCTGGCGGAACTAGGACTGGTGGTGTGGACAATTATTCCTTGATTTTGTCAAAAGCCTTCTGACAGTCTTCGGTCCAACTAGTTTTAGCATCCTTCCTCAACATTTTGAAGATGGGCTCACATATTACTATGGACTGTGCTATGAAGCAGCTGATGTAATTGAAGTGTCCTAAGAAGCTCATCACGTCCTTTTTCCTCTTTACTGGTGGTAGTTCTTGGATAGCCTTAACTTTGGACAGGTCCAACTCGATTCCTCGGCGGCTGACAATGAATCTTAACAACTTTCCTGCGGGAACCCCAAATGCATATTTTTGGGGTTCAGTTTTAGATTGTACCTCCTTAGCCTGTCAAAGAACTTTCTCAAGTCTGCTATGTGATCTGCGGCTCTCTTGGATTTGATGATGACATCTTCAACATGCACCTCTATTTCCTTGTGTATCATATCATGGAAGATGGTTGTCATGGCTCTCATGTAAGTAGCCCCAATATTTGTTTTTTGGACCGAATGGCATCATCTTGTAGCAGTGCACTCCCCACGGCGTATTGAAAGTCATTTTATCTGCATCTTTTTCGTCCATCCAGATCTGGTGGTAACTCGCAAAGAAATTTACAAAGGATTGGAGTTCATGCTTGGTGCAATTATCGATCAGGATATG
Source organism: Nicotiana attenuata (assembly GCF_001879085.1). NCBI lineage: Eukaryota > Viridiplantae > Streptophyta > Magnoliopsida > Solanales > Solanaceae > Nicotiana > Nicotiana attenuata. The sequence goes on from NW_017671524.1 coordinate 157,770, forward strand.
TATATTCGGCAGTGGGAAATCGTCCTTGGGAGCTCTGTTTAAATCCCGATAGTCAACACACACCCTGACTTTCCTATCTTTCTTCGGAAAAGGTTGGGTACTCAACTACCCTAAGGACTTTGTCCTTTATCTGCTTAGTGACTTCCTCCTTGATTTTCAGACTCATGTCTAGTTTGAACTTTCTGAATTTCTGCTTCACCGGCGGACACATTGGATTGGTAGGCAACTTATGAGCCACTATGGATGTGCTCAGACCTGTCATGTCATCATATGACCATGCAAAGATACCCTCATATTCCTTCAGGAAATGAATGTACTCTTCCTTCTCTGATGGTGATAAGTGAATGCTTATGCGAGTCTCCTTGACGGTTTCGGCGTCTCCCAAATTGATTGCTTCGGTCGCGTCCAGGTTGGACTTATGTTTGTTCTCAATGTTCTCAATCTCTCTGACAACTTCCTCAGGTATTTCATCCTCTTCTTCAGAGTCACTATCCTTATGTTGCGTTGTCTCATTACATGTCACAGTCACAGGTTCATCGGGAAAAGTAATAATAACACTGTAGAAAAGAAAATGTGAAAGATAATAATGAATAATAAATGGCAATGCATTGATTAAATTTGAAATTATCCCAAAACAAGTACGGCTCGATGACTCGAGCAATTATTTTGAAACAAAATGCGTCCTTAAAACAGAATTACTAAAAATATCTTAAATGCCAAGCTTGGCTATAAAACAAATCAGGCTAATTGCCAAGCTACCCAGGAACTCGGCGGGCCCGGAATGGTGTGGCAGTCCAATTCCTGAGAACAACTCCCTTCTCCACGGTTTGAATGGTGAGGCCTTCTTCCTCATCCTCCTCCTCAATTATCACATTGCAATCCATATTCTCATCTTCTAGGAACAAGTTTCTCAACCCAGCCAAAGCTTCTTCCTCTGCTTTTCGGATTACTCGGAGGAGGAGGAGGTGGAGGGCCTCTAGATCTGGTGTGATATGCTGATGATGCTAGTATGTGCGAACCAACCTTAGGGGATGGGAATAATAAAAATAAAAAAACATTAGGTAAAAAAGGCATTAATGATTCTGAAAGTGTTTGCAGTAACATATATTGCGAGAATGTAAATTCGCATCCTAATTTGGGAGCCTCGTTATGCCCGAGGAGGCCTAGCGACAAATAGATTTGGAGAATTTCAGTGCCAGTGATTGCCTCATTTCATTAATGTAAAAATAGATGAATCTAAAATGACACTAAATAAGATAAGTCACTAATGGCACTTCGCCTTATTACATTTGAAAAAGCAAATAAACCTAATCTACTTGGTCCCAGAAGGACCTTCTCCAGGCTGGATGTTTTTGGCTTCGCCGATCAAATTCCCCAGTTCGCGCAGGTTCAGCAGTAGTATGCCCTTGCTAAATGTCCTCCTTCGCTTCCTTCAGTATTCTGGCAATCGGTGACTCTCTTCCTCATTTTTCCCTCCAATTCCATTAGACTGTACTCCAAATATTCCAACCTTTCGCTTGATTTGACAGCCCTCTCCCTCCATTCATTAATTGGTTCCATTTCGGTCTTGTGCCGCTCCATGTGGGACTCGTGAACTCTTTTGTGCAGTTTTTTGTACTTCACTTGTGCCTCGACAACTTCATCTGTGACTCCATTTCATGGACCAACCCTTTGCTCGAATATTCTTGCTATGTTATCCTCTACCATGATGGGTAAAAGTACACATGACCAGCATGATATCGATCTGGCTCGATGGTATCCTTTTCCACGATAATTTTAAAATTCCACATGTGTTGAGCTTTACATTTGTATGGGACGTCGTCATCCTTAAAATCTGCCCTGTAGTGACTCATTTTAGCAACTCGCAGTATGACCTACTTCCTGCCTGCCTGTCTAATAACTCGCATGGGAGCATAAGGGTATATTCCCCTCAACCTGATCAGTACCAAGTGTGGAACATCCCTGGATCTGATGATGAACTCGTTGGTAGGGAACCACTCGAACATCCATTGAACCTGATCCTCGGTCAAATTGCTGAAAAATAGCACCCATCCTACAGCATTCTCGGGTTGAGCAAACCTGTCTGGGATATAGGTGTTACATCTCGCATTTTCGTACGTTAAAAGCTTCGTCTTCAGTTAATTGACGTAGACTCGGGGATGAGATCATCATGACGTTAACATACTTACGCTATTTATATCAAGCGATAAATAAGTGTTATGAAAGATAAAGGGGTACACGAATTAAAGAAAACGAGTTTCGTCGAAAGTGGCCAATTTGGAATAAAATACGGGTCGAGCGATAATACCCGATAATTATGAACTAGTAACATGCAAAGTACCATATGACCACGGTAGTATAATGTATAAAGTATATATGAAGTATATTAAAAATAAGTAGAATTTTAAGTAATTTGTGGCAATTTTTAAATTATGCAGGTAATTGATTAGTTACCGGATAACAGGACATTACCCAGTAAACTAATAAGTGGATAAAACTTAATTAGTTATACTCCAAAGACGTGGTAGCACTAGCTTACCACATGAAGTGACTAAGTAAGTAAAAGTCCTAGGTGGCTACTTATGGAAATTTAACAAAAATAAGACTTAAATATAAGTCTTATCCATGAAATATTGTTTTGTCAATTCCTTCAAAGTTCAAAAACGTTCTTCCTTGGTTCAGAATTGTTAGGAGCAGAAGCAATTATTCATTAGATCAAAATCGTTGCTTCTCAGTTTAAACACGATAGAAAGCAAATTTTCCAACGAGAATTTATTGGAATAGTAGCAACATGGAGTTTTGCGGTTCTAGAGGAGTACGGTGCAATCTTTGTCAAGAATATTATACGGAGTTTACATACTCCAGGTATGTTAAGGCCATCCCTTCTTTCTTTTGGCATGGTCCAAATTATACTGTAGAAACGAGCAAACGCACAATTTCCACAAATTACTCCATTCATAGAAATACTAGGGGTGTCTATATTCTTGATTCCCCATGTGAATTATTGTCATCTTCTGTTCATTGGTCTCAGATTAATACGCAGTTGAAAAAGTTTATCTGGAAGGAATATTGAGATTTTTACGTATTTTTCATGCATTTCACCCATTTATACATGTGCATCGACCCATGACCAGATGGCGTTATATACGCGTTAATAATTAAATATATGTATATGGGATATGGGAAAAGGTTACGGCGTTATATACGCACCACCACCTGATCAGCTGGTATATGTTGATGATGTTGCCCACAGTCGTCGAGACGATATGATGGGATGCCCTCAGTGGCTTAATGATATTATGTACACCCATACCTATGCATGACTTGACATTTATACGCACGTGCATGAAATTATAAATGTTTCATAATTTACAAAGTTATTCAGATTTAAAGATGGTTCTCTTTATTCCATGTTTCATCTATGACTTTTACGTACTAATTTTCATGCCTTACATACTCAGTACATTTTTCGTACTGACGCCCTATTTTACGGGGCCTGCGTTTCATGCCCATAGGTGCAGGTAGGCAAGCTGACGGTCCCCCTTCTTAGGATTCCTGATCAGCGAGAGTTGGCATGCTCCACTTGATCCGGAGCTGAGCTGCTTTTGATTTTGGTACAATACGTTCGTATATATATATATATATGGGTATGACGTGGCTCAGTCCCGTCTTTGTATAGTTATGTCTATTAGAGGTCTGTAGACAGTATGTCTAGTTGGGTTGTATGTGGTCTTGTCGGCTTTCAGTTTTGGATGTATAGTTGTCTATAGCAGCCTTGCCGGCTCGCCCACTGTATTCTGCATGTATACGTACATACGCCTTGTTGGCAGGTTTCTTTTATGTATGTTATTTTCGTAATTCAGCAAATGTTATTCAGGTTCATATCTTAGACGCATGCTTAGGGGTGTTTGACAGGGAGGACTTAGGCACCCGTCGCGGCCCATCGATTTGGGTCGTGACAAAAGTGGTATCAGAGCAGTTCTGTCCTAGGGTTGTCTACAGACCGTGTTTAGTAGAGTCTTGTTTATGGGTGTGTTGTGCACCACACTTTTAAATAGGAGGCTACAAGACATATGGAATGTTATCCTCACTTTTTATCTCAGATCGTGCGATACAAGAATTCATGTTCCTAACGAAATGTTATATTTTCAGCAATGCCTCCAAAGAGTACGGCCGCCCATAAGGGAAAGTCCATGGCTAGTGAGACTACTAATCGAGCGCCACGAGTTACCAGGGCTCGGGGAGTGTCTCATAGTGAGATTCCATCTTAGACTTCACATACTCCACCATTTCCAGAAGATTTCGAGGGGCACCAGCTCCAGTGCCCGCCCGTGTACGTCCAGCTCCTCACCCAGATGCACCAGGTCAGGAGATGGGAGATGCTATTCAATTATTGACCCGATTAGTAGCCGCACAGGCTCGGTGTCAGGAAGTAGGTATTGGTTATGTAGATAGGTCCGTGAGTGCGAGGGTTCGTGACTTTATTAATTTAGACCCTTCGGTATTCACTGGAGCAGATCCAAACGAGGACCCTCAGGTATTTATTGATAGAATGCAGAGGACATTAAGGGTAATGAAGGCCACTGCGACTGAGTTAGTTGAGCTAGCTTCCAATAGACTCTGAGATGTTGCAGTTAATTGGTACGAGTCTTGGGAATTGTCCAGAGGTGAGGATGCCCCTCTAGTAGTATGGTAGGAGTTTACAGAAGCTTTTCTTTATCATTATCTGCCACCAGAGTTTAGACGGGCTGGAGTTGATAGGTTTTTGACCCTTCGGCAGGGTAACATGAGTGTTCGGGACTACAGTCTTCAGTTTGATTCGTTGGCTAGGTATGCACCCACTATTGTATCTAAGATGAAGGATCGGGTTCACTGGTTCATGATGGGATTAGGGCCTTACTTGCTTAACGATTGTATGTCGGTCTCACTTCAGCCAGACATGGATATTTCTCGTATTCATGCATACGCTAAGGGTGTAGAGGAGCGTAAACAAAAACAGAGGGCCGATCGTGAGCATAATAGGGCCTAGAATAAGAGAGTGAGGTCTTTGGGTCCTTCTAGTGAGTTTCGAGGTGGCCAGAGGCAGCAGTACCCGAGGTATCCAGCCCAGCCATCGGCTAGCACACCCCCTCAGTTTGGCGGTAAGAGATTTGATCATTCCTCATATTCAGGGTCTGGTCAGAATTTTAGGGCCTCATGTTCTCAGTATAGGGGTGAGTCAAATAAGATGAGGTCGCCCGTGCCGCGATGTGCTCAATGTCGTAAGCAGCATACCGAGCAGTGCCGTATGGGATTAGCTATTTGTTATACTTGTGGTTATCCTGTCCACGTTTTGAGGGATTGTCCGATGAGAGGTGATGCAAGCATAGCTCAGCCAGCGGGATCTGTAGTTGGTTTGTCATCATCAGTACGCCCCCTAGGCAAGGTCCACAAGCACCAATAAGTCGTGGTAGAGGCAGAGGTGGAGCATCTAGCTTGAGCAACCCTCATAACCGCATTTATGCGTTGGCAGGACGACGGGACCATGAGTCATCGCTTGATGTTGTTACAGGTATATTATCAGTCTCCTCATATGATGTGTATGCACTGATTGACCCAGGTTCCACCTTATCATACATTACTCCGTTGGTTGCTAGTAAGTTTAAAATAAAACCTGAATTGGTTAAACCTTTTGAGGTGGCTACACCTGTTGGGGGCTCAGTGATAGCTAAGCAAGTATATAGGGGTTTCATAATAGTAGTTCATGGTCGATCTACCGTAGCAGACTTAATCGAGTTAGATATGGTAGAATTTGGTGTTATAATGGGTATGGATGGTTGGCTTCTTGTTATGCCAACGGTTATTGTAGATCAAAGATAGTCCGATTTCAATTTCCAGGGAGCCTGTTTTGGAGTGGAAAAGTAATACGGCATTGCCGAGAGGAAGATTCATTTCCTATCTCAAGGCAAGGAAGATGATCAGAAAGGGTTGTATTTATCACTTAGTTCGGGTTCAGGATGTGGAAGTGGAGTCACCAACCATTCAGTCCATCCCAGTGGTTAATGAGTTTCCCGATGTTTTTCCCGATGAACTTCCGGGTCTTCCGCCAGAGCGAGAAGTTGAGTTTGTCATTGACCTACTAATAGATACTCATCCAATATCTATTCCTCCCTATAGAATGGCCCCCGCGGAGCTAAAAGAGTTAAAGGAACAACTAAGGGACGTGCTTGAAAAAGGCTTTATCAAACCTAGTACATCACCGTGGGAGCACCTATATTATTTGTGAGGAAGAAAGATGGTTCCTTATGGATGTGTATTGTTTATATACAGTTGAATAAGGTAACGATCAAGAATAAGTACCCGCTCCCGATGATTGACGATTTATTTGATCAGTTGCAAGGTGCCAAGTGTTTTTCAAAATAGACTTGAGGTCCGGGTACCATTAGATAAGGTTAAGGATGAAGATATTCTAAAGATAGCATTTAGGACTAGATATGGGCACTTTGAGTTTCGGGTTATGTGGTTCGGTTTGACCAATGCCCCAGCAATATTCATGGATTTGATGAACCGTGTGTTAAGGCCCTTTTTAGATCTGTTCGTAATTGTATTTATCGACGATATATTGGTGTATTCTCGTTCAGAGGCTGAAAATGCAGATCATTTGCGTATTGTGCTCAGAGTTCTACAAAAAGGGAAGTTGTATGCAAAATTCTCTAAGTGTGAATTCTAGTTAAACTCTATAGCATTCCTTGGGCATGTCATTTCGGGTGAAGGCATCCGGGTGGATACACAAAAGATTGAGGCGGCAAAGACTTGGCCTAGACCCACAACACCGACGGAAGTTCGTAGCTTTCTTGGTTTGGCAGGTTATTACAGGTGATTTGTAGAGGGATTTTCTTCCCTTTCAGCACCTTTGACAAAGATGACTCAGAAGGGAGCAAAGTTTCAATGGACTGATGCTTGCGAACGGAGTTCCCAGGCATTAAAGGACAGATTAACTTCAGCACCGGTTCTAACGCTCCCAGAAGGGACCAATGGTTATGTGATCTATTGTGACGCTTCAGGCATTGGATTGGGTTGTGTGCTGATGCAGCATAGTAAGGTTATAGATTATGCTTCTAGACAACTAAGAAAGCTCGAGAAGAACTACCCGACTCACGATTTAGAGTTAGGTGCGGTGATTCATGCACTAAAGATGTGATGGCACTACTTGTATGTCATTCATGTTGATATCTATACGGATCATAAGAGAATCCAGTATATCTTCAAGCAAAAGGAATTGAATCTACGTCAAAGGAGATGGTTGGAGCTACTTAAAGACTATGACGTTGATATTTTATACCATCCGGGGAAGGCGAACGTAGTAGACGACGCCCTCAACCGTAGATCTATGGGTAGCCTATCATATTTACAGCCAGAAAATAGGGGAATAGCCCATGGGGTTTATCAGCAAGCTAGTCTTGGAGTTCGGTTACTGTACTCAGGTGATATTGGAATCACTATTCAGGATGCGGCGACATCCTCTTTAGTAACTGAAGTAAGGAACGCCAGTACGAGGATCCTGTGTTAGTTAATTATAGGGATACCACCCCTCGGAAGAAGAAGACACCGTTTGAAATTACAGAAGTTAGGGTCCTCAGATATCGAGGACGATTATGTGTCCCTAATATAGCAGGGCTCGTCGGCAGGTTATGGGAGAAACTCACTATTCTCGTTATTTTGTCCATCCAGGAGCAACCAAGATGTATCATGATATCAGGGAAGTGTATTGGTGGACAAAATGAAAAAGGATATAGTGGAGTTTGTTACTCAGTGTCCTAATTGTCAGCAAATTATGATTGAGCATCAGAAACTCGGTGGGTTATTGCAAGCTATGGAGATTCCGACTTGGAAATGGGAAGTAATCAATATGGATTTCATTGTAGGCTTACCTCGTAACCAGCGTAAGTTCGATTCGATATGGGTGATTGTTGATAGGCTTACAAAGTCAGCCCATTTTCTGCCTGTTAGAACTACATATTCCTCAGAGTATTATGCAAGGCTTTATATTAAGGAGATACTACGACTACATGGTGTCCCTGTATCTATTATCTCGGATAGACGAGCTTAATTTACATCTAACTTCTGGAGGTCTTTCCAAAAAGGATTGGGGACTCAAGTAAGTCTTAGTACGACATTTCATCCCTAGACAGACGGACAGGCTGAGCGTACTATTCAAACACTGGAGCATATGTTACGAGTTTGTGTAATAGACTTAAAAGGTAGCTGGGATGATTATCTGCCACTTATTGAGTTCGCATATAATAATAGCTACCATTCCAGCATTCAGATGGCTCCATACGAAGCTCTTTACGGATGGAAGTGTAGGTTGCCTATAGGGTGGTTCGATGTTGGAGAATCTGGATTACATGGGCCAAACCTGGTTTAGCAAGCCATAGGAAAAGTAAAGCTTATCCGGGATCGATTACTGACAGCTCAAAGTCGTCAGAAGTCATATTTTGATGTGCGGCGTCGACATTTTGAGTTCGGGGTTGATGACTGGGTATTCTTAAAAGTGTCACCTATGAAGGGTGTGATGAGATTTGGCAAGAAAGGCAAACTTAGCCCACGGTATATTGGGCCTTATAGGATCATTCGGAGAGTGGGCCAAGTAGCTTATGAGTTAAAATTGCCCTTGGAGTTGGAGTCAGTCCATCCGATTTTTCACGTATCTATGTTACGGAAGTATATTGGCAATCCTAGCCGAGTGGTGCCCACGGATGATGTACAGGTTATAGAGGACTTGTCATACGAGGAAATTCCAGTTGCCATCTTAGACCGACAAATGCGCAAACTACGGAATAAGGAGGTAGACTCCGTGAAAGTACTTTGGAGGAACAACAATGTGGAAGAAATGACTTGGGAGGCCGAGGAAGACATGAAGTCTAGATATCCCTACTTATTTCCTCCTCCAGAGAAGGTTCCGACTGAGACATCATAACCATCAGTTAATTGACATAGACTCGGGGATGAGATCATCTTTACGTTAACGTACTTACGCTATCTATAACAAGCGATAAATAAGTGTTATGAAGGATAAAGGGGTACACGAATTAAAGAAAACGAGTTTCGTCGAAAGTGGCCAATTTGGAATAAAATACGGGTCGAACAGTAATACCAGATAATTATGAACTAGTACCATGCAAGGTACCATATGACCACGGTAGTATAATGCATAAAGTATATATGGAGTATATTAAAAATAAGTAGAATTTTAAGTAATTTGTGGAAATTTTTAAATTATGCAGGTAATTGGTTAATTACCGGGTAACAGGACATTACCCAGTTAACTAATAAGTGGATAAAACTTAATTAATTATACTCCAAAGACGTGGCAGCACTAGCTTACCACATGAAGTGACTAAGTAAGTAAAAGTCCTAGGTGGCTACTTACGGAAATTTAACAAAAATAAGACTTAAATATAAGTCTTATCCATGAGGCATTGTTTTGTCAATTCCTTCAAAGTTCAAAAACGTTCTTCCTTGGTTCCGAATTGTTAGGAGCAGAAGCAATTCTTCATTAGATCAAAATCGTTGCTTTTCAGTTCAAACACGTTAGAAACATAAGCAAATTTTCCAATGAGAATTTTTTGGAATAGTAGCAACGTGGAATTTTGCGGTTTTAGAAGAGTACGGTACAATTTTCGTCAAAAATATTATACGGAGTTTTCCTACTCTAGGTATGTTAAGGTCATCCCTTCTTTCTTTTGGCATGGTCCAAATTGTACTGAAGAAACGAGCAAACGCACAGTTTCCACAAATTACTCTATTCATAGAAATACTAGGGGTGTCTATATTCTTGATTCCCCATGTGAATTATTATCATCTTCTGTTCATGGGTCTCAGATTAATACGCAGTTGAAAAAGTTTATCCGCAAGGAATATTGAGATTTTTACGTATTTTTCATGCATTCACCCATTTATACATGTGCATCTACCCATGACCAGATGGCGTTTTATACGCGTATATATGTAAATATATGTATATGAGATATGCGAAAAGGTTACGGCGTTATATACGCACCACCACCTGATCAGCTACTATATGTTCATGATGCTGCCCACAGTGGCCGAGACGATATGATGGGATGCCCTCAGTGGCTTGATGATATTATGTACACCCATACCTATGCATGACACGACATTTTTACGCACATGCATGAAATTATAACTGTTTCAGAATTTACAAAGTTATTCAGATTTAAAGATGTGTTTCTTTATTCCATGTTTCATCTATGTCTTTTACATACTAATTTTCATGCCTTACATACTCAGTACATTTTTCGTACTGACGCCCTATTTCACGGGGCATGTGTTTCATGCCCGCAGGTGCAGGTAGGCAAGCTGACGGTCCCCCTTCTTAGGATTCTTGATCAGCGAGAGTTGGCGTGCTCCACTTGATCTGGAGCTGCTTTTTATTTTGGTACGATACGTTTGTATATATATATATATATATATATATATATATATATATATATATATATATATATATATATATATATATATATATATATATATATATATCTATATATATNGCCTTGCCGGCTCGCCTACTGTATTCTGCATGTATACGTACATACGCCTTGTTGGCAGGTTTCCTTCATGTATGTTATTTTCGTAATTCAGCAGATGTTATCCAGGCTCATATCTTAGACGCATGCTTAGGGGTGTTTGACAGGGAGGACTCAGGCACCCGTCGTGGACCATCGGTTTGGGTCGTGACAATAGGTCACTCTCTTAGGATGATGGAAAGTTATGTGGTCATTCCACGGCCTTCGCGGAAGCTCTTGACGGTATTGACCCTTTTGGAGATGCTCTAACAACCAAACTTGTAACAGTAGATTACAACCTTCGAAGTATTTGTACCCCTTCTAACAGCGCTCTAAGGCCCGGTATATGTCTGCTACGATCATAGGGACAATGGTATATGTTTTCCCCTCGATCCCATCCATCAAGGTTTTGGCTACCATGGCCAGTCTGGTGTGGATTTTGTCCCCTTGGATCGGGAATGCTAACATACCCAAGAAATAGACAATGAACACAAAAACCCTGCGGTGGATCCAACCCAAGGAAGTGATGGAGAATTCGTCGTCGAAGATACGATAAGATCTGCTGTGACCGTATCGTTCATAGAGGAAGTCGAAAGGTATATAGGAATTCTTCAGGCTCTCCAAGTCATCATTCTTCTTTAATCCCATCATTCTCAGAAATAGTAGAGCGATTTTTCGGCACCAATAAACCAGGACTATCCCAAGGTAGCCCAGCGAATCCCCCTATTTCTTCCAAGAGGGGTCATTTCTATGTTTCCAAAGCGAACCACGGCTCTTTCTTTGTCCAAGAACATTGTGGCAGCTTCGATTAACATGTTGTTCGGTTGGAGGTCCAATAAAGAAGGAAAATTTCACAAGACCCTTTTCACATGATTCTTATCACTTGATGGAAGATCCTCCCACCAATCTAGCAACAATGGTGGTATGTTACGGACCATGCCGAACCTGGGGACTTCGTGCCTCATTTTCTGCAAAAACACATATGTTTAGGCCCTTTCTCCCTCCAGATCCGACTATTTATACAACAATGATTAGTATATTGGCACTTATTTCTCCAAAATTAGTGCACACAATCGTGGTTGCGTCCGTTCGGATTATGGAAAACCCAATGGATTTTTGGACGAGGCTTGTCTTAAAAGGTTATTATGTGGACAACATATTAACCTGGCTAGGTTTGACCATGATGCATGTACAATTAATCAGAGTAAGGTTTCTAGAGAGGTCTAGACTGGTACCCTTAAGTGGACAACTTGAGGGGGAAAGGAACAAAACCATCGACTGCACCGTTGATCGACTAGTTTTACCGCAAATACGTCTTTCTAAATTTAAAGGGTTATATATAGGAAGGGCACAAACACTCATCAAGCGTTGCTATAGGATTGATTACGCACGAGTGGAATATGATGTTGAGCATGATTTATGCAACAAAAGATAGCATGTTGTCACGTATTTGCACGTTAAAAATGATTGATGCAGTATTTAATAATTGAAAGATGATTAAGAAAGAAAACAAGCAGACAAGTCAGTTTCTTTAATAAAGGAAATCATAAATGCTTGAAAATAGGCAATTACATCCAAATAAGGGGGGACAGGAAAAGGGTGCACATGTATTAACAGAATAAAGCATGCTTAAGACTAATTTACAAAAATAAGTTTGTTATGGTAAGAGCCTAAAATATCCCCAGCAGAGTCGCCATGTTGTCGCGCCCTCTTTTTCCTTGCAGAGTCCGGGTTTTGACATTTTGGGACAACTTCGTTCCTTTTGGGAATTGGGTATGAGATTTGAAGAGTTGCCACCTAACGGGTTAAGGTGCGTTAGGGCACCTAGAGCAAATAACTCATGAAATCGGTTTACATTACCAGAGATTGGGTAAGGGCTCAAAATTACCTTGAGGGGAAGGTGTTAGGAACCCCTCGAGGTCCACAATGGTGGGTCCCGGCCAAACTCAATTTAAGCGAATTAGTCTTATAAGCAGATAAATAAACAGATATTACTTTTAAAACAAGGAGTAAAAGGGGTCCTAGGTTTTTTAGCCTATAAGATCACTTCTGTGCAATACTTGGTAATCGTCCCCAAGTTGGGGTGCTACACATAGCATTAGCGCACAGGTCATCATTTTCTTTACTACCCGACTACCCTCCCCTTAACTATTACCTAAGCGTTCTAACAGCATCGAATACGTACCCTATGCGTGCACTACCCGTCCCTTACCTGTGGCCCTAGAGGTGTTTAGGACCTCTATTTAAGGTGGTTCTAGACTCACCTATATTGTTTAAAAGGAGAAAATCTAAGCGACAAACAAAAACAAGTAGGAATGTCACATAAAGAGCAATTAAGGGGGCTCATATTTACCTCCACAAATAGACAAAACATGTGCACGCCATTCAAACAAGCAGTTTTTATAATTTTAGGAGTCCTATAGGGAGGATATCTAAATGAGTACATACAGAATATACAACAGTTTTATTTAGGCGAGGCAGTGAGTACCTATCAGTTTGCCTACTGATTTTTTATCACTTACTGAAGCTGAGCACGATTCAAGCAGCAAGAAAATCAGAATTTTAAACCCAGGATTTAATTGTCCTACAGGCTTGCCTAAGTGATAACCGGCAGAACCCTATAGACATGGTATCTAAACGTTAATCAAACCATAATTTTTGTAAACCAGTGATTGATTCTTAAGAGGCAGATTTTATCTTTTAGACCCTACAGACATGCTTTCTAAGCTCTAAACTGATCACAAGCGTTATTTCATGACACAGAAAACTAATTTAATATACTTTTTTCTCTATAGACATGATATCTAAATGTTGAAGTCGTTTTTACACTTATTTCCAATATGCATGATATCTAAGCGTCAAGACTAATTTTGATATGTTTCCTATAGGCATGATTTCTAGGCGAGTAAAAGCATTAATCAGTTGCCAAGCGAGTTCAACAAGGAAATTCCTAGAAACATGATTTCTATTGCACACATGAAGGTTTTGAAAACATGATTATTGATGCAGAATTGAGAAACGACTTAGAAGCAGGATTTCTAGTGATGCAAAGTATGAAAATTAAAGATCTTAAAGAATGAGATAAGTCCTATAGGCATGGTTTCTAACGCATATAACTAAACAATCATCACAACAACCTATAGGGGCATGATTTCTACCCGAACCCAACAAAATATTAAAAATTCTTCCCAACTTTTACAAATACCCCATATCCGTTTTTACAAGAATTATTATTACAGACCAATATAAATGAATTACATAATGAAAATCACTATACTATAGGGAGCCTTGGCAGGCCCAATGTAAACCTGGCCTTCAATCAAATCGGAAATATACCAGTATTCCATAATACATCATATGGGCTTCTGGTGTGTCAAAATTCCCAAAGGCCTCAGAGGCCCCGGGCAATGCTCACACCAGAACCTTTCAAAGAAAATAGTTTTTGTAAACAAGTTTGGAAAGGCCAGCCCCAGTGTGTCAGAGTTCGGAGGAGTCTCATGAACTCCTAGGCAGTTCTCACACTGGAGGGGCAGGATCCTAGATATCTAAGAGTAGGAGCTGAAAAATAGAATATAAAGTTGGAGATAGTTTTAGGGAAAAAAATAGTTTGGATTTTAGAAGTGAATAAAAACAGATTTCCAAAACTACAAGCAGAACCACATTTATCAGATGGAGTTCAGACATGAACTCCAGTAGTCAAACAGAGTCACCATCAATTCAAACAAGGTTTCACATTGCTTGGAATTGACTTAGTTCATTAGTTATTACTAGTTGAGCATATAGGCATATATTAAACAGAGAACAACATGTTGGGATCAAGTTACTGATCAGACAGTCATACAGAAAAGGTAGCAAAAGTTGAGAGCATAGAAATCATGAATTAATCAGGAACCTGTAAAGGTAATCACATAAAACAGGACAGGGATTAAAACATGCTAGTTGAGAAACAGGTGGACAAGTATCCTGGATCGAGCAGGAATATGCTAAAGTGTATTAACTATACTAACATATTGGACAAGACAAATTCACAAGAGTTAAATCATGCTAGTTAACAGAAACATAAGGTCAAACAGAGGCAAGTTGATATCTACAGCAGACTGACTACATAACATATTGAATAGGACATGATAACAGAGATAGACATGCTGTTTAAAAGCAGTAAACAAGAAGAATATAGGTCTAATTATATAGCATATTGAATGATAGCATAGGTGGAGACATACCAGTTAAGAGATAGAAACAGGAAAGTGAAGCAAATAGGATCCAAGAGTCCAACCTTGGCTTTCAGCCGGCTAGACAGTGCAACAAACACAAGTAACAGGAAGAATTGCAATTGAGAGTGTGTATGAATAAGAGCAAGAGTTTGTGTGTGTTTCTGTGTCTTTCTATGTGTGTTCGTGTGTTTTAAAAAAGTCAGAATGGGGGAATTATATAGCACTTAGAAGGGTGAAACAAATAAGGCGAAGAATAATTCAGAGTTCATAAATAAGGTATACAAATAAAATCAACCAGTTAGTTTGGGCTAAACCTAACTAATTAGTACAACAGAATCTGAAAAACATCCCTTAACTTAGGGAGAATCAATTAGCTGCCAAATTAGAGGTTGAACAAGGCAATAAAATCAATCAAAGACCATCTAGGAGTCGGCTAAAGCAATCAAATCCCATAAATCTGGTTAATAAACTAACTAAGGCATGTAGTACTAATTAGGAGTCACAAATAAGGAAAATAGGTAAAAATCATAGAAAGTATCAATCTCGGCAGAAAAATATAATTTGGACCCTAATAAAATCAGTCAATCTCTTCTAATAGACAGAGATGAAAATAACGGGCAAATATTGAAATAATCAGTGAAATAAGCAGAAACCCTAGGGTTTAGAACATAGGCATGAAAAAATCAGTAGGAACGAGGTGAGAAAAATCCAGTTAAGAACCGGAGTTTCAAGCCATAAACATAAAGATAACAATACTCACAGATATAGCCATGAACACAAGGCAGGTTCATCGAAGAAATAGAGAGTTTAGGTCGACTCTAAGCTGAATCTCTTTCAGATTCCTTCAAACGATGAAGAAATCGAACAACAGGTGAAGGTCAAAGGCCGGCTTAGGCCTAAAATCAAAGGGAAACCCCATGGAACGGAGGGTTTTCCGGTGACGACGGCTAGGGTTAAGGGAGAGTCTGAGAGAGAAGAGAGGAGGGAAAGGAAACGGGGGCGGCGGAATGAGTGAAACGGGTAGGGTTTAGGGGTGTTAGGTGTAATTAAAAAAGGCAATTGATCCTGGACCGTTGATCTTTTGAGATCAACGGCTAGGATTTGATCTGAGGGGGGTTAGGCGGGTTAGGAGTTGGGTCAGGGTATTTGGGTTGTGGGTATTTTAATTTGGCTAAGGGTAAACTTTGGGCTAGGTCCGAAATTAAAACAAAACTAAAAGAGGCTATATGTTAAATATCCAATTATTAGATAAAATAATTTGTAAAATAGATGATAAATGATTAAAATTGCTATTCATGCATGAAAATATTTTAAAATAATTACTTAATATAATAAAAATATAAAATATCATTTTCTTGTGAAAATAAGGTAATTACGCACTTGTGGACTATTATTACAAAGTGATTACAATTATAACCCTAAAATGTAAATGGTTGTTCATGGAATAATTAAAGCTTATTAAAAATATATATGATAAAATTATGCAATAAAATTATCATAAAATAGTTTGTGATGCAATTAGTAATTATTGGATAATAAAATGCTAGAATAAATTAATTAAAATCCTTTTTTTTAAATTACAAAAAAATTATGGGAAAATACTGGTTGATGCTCATGCAATATTTTGAAAGTATATATGCATTTTGAAATATATGAGGGGAAAATTGGGTATCAACAAGCTAAATCCGTTAAACTCCCCGACAAAGGTGCCAAAAATTGGTGTTGCCCAAACTCACACCACAATTATAGGTAGTAAGGCCGTCAAAGCAATAATAAATCCCAACGCGAGTTAGGGTCGAATCCTCAGGGAGTTAGAATTGAGATTAGGTATATGTTTAGTGCAATTGTGTGATGTGCCTCAAATTACTCATCCACATTCTTGTTTGTTGTTGTTACTTCTACTTTAAGCTATTTATTGCAAATATGAAACTAGGAGACAATATTTTTGGTTTTGGTTGTTTTTCAAATGATAAAAGATCTAGGGTCGTGACTTCCACTTAGGTGGTTACCTAACGGGTTGTAAACTCTAGGGAAAGTTTGATTAGTCGGGGTTGTAATATAGAAATCACACGCAATTACCCACTCTATACCTCTTGGTAGTTTGAGTGATTTTTTGCCCAATTTGGCTTTCTCAAGCCCAAATGGGTATTGAACAAAACAAGTGATATATGTTCAAGTCAGGTCTTACTATCTCTATATTTGACCCTTTAATTGGGGCTATCAATTTCTTGAGTTCGCCCCAATTTCTTGATAGCCATGTTTTCCTAGACGTAGCCTTTCTTTCTCAAGTAGAGACTAAGTCAAATAGGCATGAATCAATGTTTCCATCCATTAATTCTAGAATTCAAGCATGAACAAGGTAATATCACTAACCCAATCACAAACAAGCCCTAAATCAAATACCCATTAAGTACCCGCACTAGGGTTAGGCCACAACTCTAGCTAGAAATTTAGCTACTCGTGAAAAATAAAGAAATACAAGAAGAAATTAAGATAAAATGCATAATAATTGATTAGAGAAAGAAAATCTAATGTTTAGAAGTTAATCTAGTACAAAATTACTCAAAACAGTAAAGAAAATGGCTCAGGTTCTCTCCCAATACAAAACTTAACCTAAAAATTACAAAAAATTCTATTTATACTAAGCTTAAAATATCTGACAAAAATGCACCTGCGAAGGTTGTACGCCTGCATAATTCAGGTGCGTCCTACACAATGAGCTTCTGCGGTCGCACAATTATCGTGCGGTCCGCATTACTGGAACTTGGGCCTGATACTTCGGGGCTTCTGCGGTCCGCATAAAAATAAGTGCGGCCGCGCTTCTGATTGTGCGGCCGCGCTTCTGATTGTGCGGCCGCACATAATTGATGCAGTCAGCACTCCTTGACTTTGGACTTGAACCCAACTCTCTGATTCTTCACTTCTGCAGACCGCATAATAATGAGTGTGTCCGCACTTGACATCCTGCGGCCACACAATTTTGGTGCGGTCCGCATGCCTTCAGCTGGCCCAAAGACTACTCTCTGAATCTCCTCTCTGCGGCTAGAATTGTGCGGTCTGCACTGCTGTCCTTTTGCCCTATTTTGGTTTTTGTTCACTTTGAACTCCTTTATGGGTTGATTTTGACTTCTTTGGCTTGTTTCCCAATATTCTTGCAAGCAAGCACATTTCAGTTATTTTTGGAAATACCTTTAAGCATTTTGAGCTAAGACGCAAGTAAAAGAGAGCAAATAAGCGATCAAAATCCCTACTTATCACACCATCACTGAGTACTCGACTGACTCAAAGGTGGAGCCCAGGCCATTTGACACGAAGGTCAAGACAACTGGTCCCTTTGATTTGTATTAGTTACAAGACCCAAGGAACCCAAAGAAGAGCACTCAGCCTACTACTACTGCTGGCCAGTCTGATGAGCCGGTAGTAGTAGCCTTTGGTCCCTCTGAGATCCCTTCTACTTAAGCTAAGCCTTTCACCAGTGCTAGAGCTACCACTTCTAAGCCATCTTCAGCCCCTGCTCCAGTGCCTACACCAGCTCTGAGGCTGGTGGCTTTGCCTACATGCCCATTGCGTGCTTTGCGAGTCTCTCAAACACTAGTGAGCCTTAACAACTGGATGCAGAGAGCTACTTCAAAGATGTCCGAGATCTCTGGTATAGTTGTAGGGCAGACATGTTCATCGACATAACCGGACCTTTTTGACATTGACATGAAGCTCACCAAGGTCTTGGACAACAGAAGGTGATTATGGATACACTGGTACAACATGGTGCATTGATTGAGCGGTTGACCAATCAGGTGAAGAAGATGACAAAGAAACAAGCTAACAAGAAGTCATTTGACTCCCTCCGAGCTGAGGTGACTAGGATAGATGAGGTCGGCGACTTGCCATTTGACATGGTACTGGACCCCACCAAGCCCCACCCAGATCGGCATTCTCATGAAGATTTGCTGCTCAGACTTTTTTAATTGGGGGTGGAGAATTCTATATTGGATAATTGGCATATTTGATGACACTAGGATGTAATAATTGGATAATTTTATTTTGTTTATGTTTAGTAGTTTGTTACATTTAGTAGTATCTTTAATATTGGTTGTTTTGGTAGTTTAAATTTCATGTTTTTCCTTCTTTTGTTGATAATAAGCCTTTGGTTTTCTTATTTCCACGATTCTTTCCAAAGGTGGTTTCTTGTGCAAACTGGGTGACTCTTCCCAATGATAGATAGTGTGATAACTTTCTTAAGGAAATGAGTCTGTTTTATGTTTAGGTAATAGTAGTAGCAAGTAGTAATGAATAAATATTCAAGTTAGTCTGTAAATACGAGTTATTATGCTTCATGTGGTACTAACACACTTAACTGTATACTTATATTTTGAGACAAGGTTTGAAAGAAGTAGCTCTAGTAAAAGTGACTTTGAGGCTCTTGAGTTGTCTTTGATAATCATTAGATGGTTGAGTGGACAGTATAGATCTTTAACTTGATTGTGATTATTGTGGGTTTTAGACTTTATCCTCTTTTACGGTCTAGTTGCATGAGAGGTGAGATGAAAATTTTGTGTTAGTCCAAGTCCTTGAGTGAATAGTCTAGAACTTACCCTGAATGTGCTTCAAGGAAAATTCTAAGTTTGCTTGGTTGATATATGATTGTAAGATTTCCTTAGACCGTTTGGGATTTCTATTCCCACCCTATGATCATTATTCCTAGTCAACCCCTTTGAGACTTTAGCCTTTCTCTTTGTTAATAACTATGTTACAAGCCATTACCCCTTTTGAACATAATCTTCTCTTGGCACCCGAACCCTTATAAGCACTCATATGTGGTAAGTGGCTCCAAAACTAAGTTTGGGGGAAAATTTGAGGAATCTAAAATAGGTATCAAGTCATTGAAAAGAGAGAAAAGAAATGATCTCCATAAAAAGAAAGTAAGAAAAGAAAGAAAAAAAAGAAACACAAAAAGGGGACAAAAAGGAAGATCTATGAAATTGAAGTGAGGAAAATACCTCTAGTATAAACGTCAAGGGAGAAATGAATAAAATTGTCAATAAAGAGTGATGACAAGTTTATCTAACCCCCAAGAAAAAGAATGTCTCTAAGGGTTTAGAAAAATGTGAGCCAAGAAATGAGATGTGAAGTGCTTAAGGAAGGATGTAACCACTTATATCCCATATGGTATCCTACCCCAACCCAAAAGCCTTCATTACAACCCGAAAGAAGTCTTATTTGATTTCAAACCGAGTAAGCTTACATTAGTAGAGATTTACATAAAGGGCAAGCTTATGGTAATTGAAGCTTTACTTATGATATTCCTTTGTGAGAAAAGAGTGAAACCTTTAGTGCTCTACAAATTGAGTGTTAAATCTTGAAGTGAGCATGGCAAATGGAAGGTAGAAGAGGAAGAGTTTGGAGTTGTAATGACCCGGCCGGTCGTTTCAAGAATTAATGCCATGATCCCCTATTAACTGCATTCCCCGTGTTTGTTTCTACTATTGTGAGTTGCCGGGAGGATTTAATTGGAGTTTCGGAGAGTTTTGGGACACTTAGTCCCTAAATGAGAGTTTAAGTTTTAGAATTTGGACCGTATTCGGAACAGTGTAAAGACGGCCTCAGAATGGAATTTTGTTTGTTCCCTTAGCTCTGTTGGGTGATTTCGGGTTTAGGAGCGTGTTCGGATTGTGTTTTGGAGGTCCGTAGCTTAATTATGCTTGAAATGTCGAAAGTTGAATTTTTGAAATTTCCGGTTCGATAGTGAGATTTTGATATCGGTATCGGAATGGAATTTCGGAAGTTGGAGTAGCTCTGTAGTGTTGAATGTGACGTGTGTGCAAAATTTCAGGTCATTCGGACGAGGTTTGATAGACTTTTTGGTCAAAAGCGTAATTCAAGAGTATTTGAAGTTCTTAGGCTTGAATCCGATGTTAATTCGATATTCCGATGTTGTTTTAGGTGTTTTAAGGATTGGTATAAGTTTGGATAGTGGTATATGACTTGTTCGTGCTTTTGGTTGAGGTCCCGGGGCCTCGAGGTGGTATTGGATGGTCAACGGGAAGTTTGGAGTTGGGAATTTGCAGCTGAAGTAGCTGAGTCTGTTTTCATAACCGCACCTGCGGCTTGGGGATCGCAGGTGCGATTGCACAGAAGCGAAAAAGAAGACGCAGATACGGCCAAGAGGAAGCAGGGTTGGTACCGTAGAAGCGGCAAAGGGAGCGCACCTGCGGTATCGCAGGTGCGGGCATATTGTCGCAGATGCGGAAATGGGCTTCTAAGTGAAAACCGCAGATGCGGTGCTTTGGCCGCAAATGCGGTACCGCAGGTGCGAAAAGCCTGGGTCAGAAAGTATAAAAGACTTCCTTCGCGGTTTTGGTCATTTTTCTCAAATAATTCAATTCGAGGTGGAGCTTTTGAGAGCAATTTCAAGGGAGATTTTCAGAGAGATTCATTGAGGTAAGGTCCTTGGTTCCTAAGCTCATTATTATGGTGATTTTTATCATTTTAAGCATGAAAATTTAAGGAAAATCAGTGGTAAATTGGGGGTTAGGGCTTGGTTAATTGGAGAGCTTTGAGTGGTGTTTTGAGGGGCCATTTGAGGTCCGATTTTGGTACTTTTAGTATGACTAGACTCGTGAGAGTATGAGGATTCTAAAAATATAAATTTTACCCGAATCCGAGAGGTGGGCTCAGAGGGCATTTTGGTTATTCTACCTAATTTTGCGTATTAGCTTAGAATTTATTTGTAGAATCAGTTACTTGAAGTGTTATTTACATTATGCAATTGAATTGAATAGATTTGGGCCATCTGGAGTCGAGTACTCGTGGCAAGAACATGGTTTCGGGTTGATTTTTAGCTGGTTCAAGGTAAGTGGCTTGTCTAACCTTGTGTGGGGGAACTCCCCTTAGGATTTGGTTTGTTGATAATTGAAATGCCTTGTACGTGAGGTGACGAGTGTGTACTTGTGTTAATTGTTTAAAATTCGTTTTCTTTAAGTAACTATAAATGTAATTTCCTTTTTCCTGTTCATACCGTGTGTAATTTAAGCCTGCTATTAGCTTAGGGAAGCATGTCTAATTGTCTTAATTGCCTTATTTGGATTATGTGTGGCATGTTAGGTTAGAAATACCTGTTCGTACCTTGGTATGAAATTAGAACTAAATTGAGTATTCTTCGTGTTGCTGCAGTGTGTTTTCTTTGGGACTACGGGACGGTATCCCGGGAGATCCCCCTGCTTGCTTACTTTGGGACTACGGATTTGTATTCTGAGAGATCCCCTGCACCTGTATTGATTTGGACTATAGTGCGGTATAGCGAGAGATCCTCAGCACGTATATTGAGGATACTTAGAGATCCTTGGGATACCGAGAGATGCCCAGCATATATATTGAGGATACTAAGAGATCCTCGGGATACTGAGAGATCCCCCGGTTGTTATGTTGTATTCATTCCCGTGATTTCTATGTCTCATTTAAAGTTGCTGTTGTTCTTTTATCATGTGTTACTTTTACTATTGCATTTGAGTATATTGTCTTATTCTACACTGTCATATCTTGTATTTTGTTAACCTCAGTAGGGCCCTGACCTTCCTCGTCACTACCCGACCGAGGTTAGGCTTGGCACTTACTGAGTACCGCTGTGGTGTACTCATGCCCTTCTTGCACCAGGAACTTCCACTCAGTCTTATCACGCTTGAGGCGAGCCGCTTTATGGAGACTCCAAGGATATCTGCCGCGTCTACAGATCGAAGAGTCCCTTTCTATTCTCATTACTAGTATAGCCCTTTCAGTATTTTCCCTTGTAGGTAGACATTCTGGAATTAGAGCTTATTATGTAATCTTTTAGCTTGTGATTCATGGGGTTCCAGATTTTGGGAGTGTTATTTTCCCGTGTTCATTCATCTCTCCCAGCAACCAGTGATATTCCAGCTCCTCCTAGACCTCAGGAGCGTTATTATGCACCTCTAGTATCTAGTGCACCTCCTGCACGGGGTGCTTCCAGTAGTCAGTCCAGCAGACCTGGCCTGAGCCAGTCACAGCCGCCACGTCCTCCTAGAGCTTGTTTTGAGTATGGTGACACACGTCATGTGGTGAGGGATTGCCCTAGACTCGGGAGGGCTGCACCTCCACAGACTTCTCAGCCACAGCGTGCCCCACAGAGTTCTCAGGCTATGATCAGTGCACCAGTTGCTACCCCACCTGCCCAGCCAGCTAGAGGTGGAGGTCGGGAGGTTGAGGTCGCCCTCGAGGGGGAGGCCAGGCCAGATACTACGCCCTTCCTGCCCGTACTGAGGTTGTCGCCTCCGATTCTGTCATCACAGGTACTATCTTGGTCTGTCATAGAGATGCATCGGTTGTATTCGATCCAGGCTCCACTTATTCTTATGTGTCCTCTTATTTTTTCCCCGTATTTGGGCGTATCTCGGGATTCTTTGAGTTCTTCTGTTTATGTTTCTACTCATGTTGGAGATTTTCTTGTTGTGGATCGCGTTTATCGGTCGTGTTTGATTGCTCTTAGTGGTTTTGAGACTAGAGCCGATTTGTTATTGCTCAACATGGTAGACTTAGATGTTATTCTGGGCATGCCGCCCGATAGAGATATTGATTTTGGCATTGATATGTTGCCGGGCACTCAGCCCATTTCTATTCCTCCGTACCGTATGGCTCCTCCTGAGTTGAAGGAGTTGAAGGAGCAGTTACAGGAATTTCTTGATAAAGGTTTTATTTGGCCCAGTGTATTACCTTGGGGTGCTCCTGTCTTATTTATGAAGAAGAAGGATGGTTCTATGCGTATGTGTATTGATTATCGCCAGTTGAACAAGGTTACAATGAAGAAACGTTATCCTTTGTCCGGTATTGATGACTTGTTTGATCAGTTACAGGGTGCTTGTGTGTTTTTAAAGATTGACTTGCGTTCAGGCTATCATGAGTTGAAGATCCAGGAGCCAGATATCCCGAAGACTGCCTTCAAGACTTTGTATGGTCATTACGAGTTCCTTGTTATGTCATTTGGGCTAACCAATGCCCCAACAGCCTTCATGCATTTGATGCACAGTGTATTCCGGCCATATCTTGATTCATTCGTCATTGTCTTTATTGACGCCTGGTGTATTCCCGGAGTCTGGAAGATCATGAGCAGCACCTGAGGACAGTGCTCCAGCCTTTGAGAGAGAAGAAACTATATGCTAAGTTCTCGAAATGTGAGTTTTGGTTGGATTCCATGGCATTCTTAGGTCACGTGGTTTCGAGTGAGGGTATTTAGGCGGATCCGAAGAAAGTGGAGGCAGTGCAAAGTTGGCCTAGACCATCCTCATCTACAGATATCCGCAGTTTCCTTGGCTTGGCGGGTTATTACCGTCGATTTGTTCAAGGGTTTTCATCTATTGCATCACCTATGACCAGGCTGACCCAGAAGGGTGCTCCGCTCCAGTGGACGTAAGAGTGTGAGAAAAGCTTTCAGAAGCTCAAGATAGCTTTGACTACAGCCTCAGTTTTTATATTGCCTACCAGTTCGGGGTCTTATACTGTCTATCCTGATGCCTCGGGGGTTGGCCTTGGAGCGGTATTGATGCAGGACGGTAGGGTGATTGCCTACGCGTCCAGACAGTTGAAGGTACATGAGAAGAATTATCCTGTCCATGATCTCGAGTTAGCTGCTATTGTTCACCTTGAAGATCTGGCGTCATTATTTGTATGGTGTGCCTTGTGACATTTTATTGATTACTAGAGTTTGCAACATCTGTTTAAGCAGAAGGACCTTAATTTGCGTCAGAGGAGATGGCTAGAGCTGCTGAAGGACTATGATATCACTATTTTGTATCACCCGGGCAAGGCCAATATAGTGGCCGATGCTTTGAGCCGCCAGGCAGAGATTTTGGGGAGTTTGGCTTATTTACCAGCACCAGAGAGGCCCATGGCGATGGATGTTCAGTCTTTAGCCAGCCAGTTTTTGAGATTGGATCTTTCGGAGCCCAGTCGGGTTCTAGCTTGCGTGGTCTCTCGGTCTTCCTTTTTTGATCATATCCGGGAGCGTCAGTTTGATGACCCTCATTTGCTTGTCCTCAGGGACAAGGTTTTGCATGGCGATGCCAAGGATGTGACTATTGGTGATGACAGGGTATTGAGGATGCAGGGTCGGGTTTGTGTACCCAATGTTGATGGACTTCGAGAGTTGATTCTAGAGGAGGCCCATAGTTTACGGTATTCCATTCATCCGGGTGCCAAGAAGATGTACCAGGAATTGAGACAGCACTATTGGTCGAGGCGGATGAAGAAAGATATAGTTGGGTTTGTAGCTCGGTTCCTTAATTGTCAGTAGGTGAAGTATGAGCACCAAAGACCGGGTGGATTGCTTCAGCAGATAGAGATTCCAGAGTGGAAGTGGGAGCGGATCACCATGAACTTCGTAACTGGGCTCCCACAGACTTTGAGGAAGTTCGATGCCATTTGGGTTATTGTGGATCGGCTGACCAAGTCCGCGCATTTCATTCCTGTGTGTACCACCTATTCTTCGGAGCGGTTAGCGAAGATTTATATCCGGGAGATTGTTCGTCTGTATGGTATTCAACTTTCCATCATTTCAGATAGAGGTACTCAGTTCACATTACAGTTCTGGAGGGCGGTTCAGCATAAGTTGGGTACTCGGGTGGAGTTAAGTACAACATTTCACCCTCAGACGGACGGACAGTGCGAGCGCACTATTCAGATTCTTGAGGATATGCTCTGTGCGTGTGTGATCGAGTTTGGAGGGTCTTGGGATCAGTTCTTGCCATTGGCGTAGTTTTCCTACAACATCAGTTATCAATCCAGCATTCACAAGGCGCCGTATGAGGCATTATATGGTAGGCGGTGTAGATCCCCGGTGGGTTGGTTTGAGCTGGGTGAGGCTAGATTATTGGGCACAGACTTGGTTCAGGATGCTTTGGAGAAAGTCAAGGTGATTCAGGATAGACTCCGCACAGCCCAGTCCAGACAGAAGAGTTATGCGGACCGGAAGGTTCGTGATGTTTCCTACATGGTTGGAGAGCAGGTTCTGCTTCGGGTTTCGCCTATTAAGGGTGTTATGAGGTTTAGGAAGAAAGGGAAGTTGAGTCCAAGGTTTATTGGCCCTTTTTAGATATTGAGGCGTGTTGGGGAGGTTGCTTATGAGCTTGCCTTACCTCCCAGCTTGGCAGGAGTTCATCCGGTATTCCATGTTTCGATGCTTCGGAGGTATCACGGTGATCCGTCGCACATGTTAGATTTCTGTTCAGTCCAGTTGGACAAGGATCTATCTTATGTTGAGGAGCCAATGGCGATATTAGACAGGCAGATTCGCAAGCTGAGGTCAAAGAACATTGCATCTGTGAAGGTTCAGTGGCGGGGTCAGCCAGTCGAGGAGGTGACTTGGCAGACCGAGCAGGATATGCGCAGCCATTACCCTCATCTTTTCACTAATTCAGGTATGTTTCTATGCTCGTTCGAGGACGAACAAATGATTAAGTGTGGGAGGATGTAACGACCTGGCCGGTCGTTTTAAGAATTAATTCCCTGATCCCCTATTAACTGCATTCCCCGTGTTTGTTTCTACTATTGTGAGTTGCCGGGAGGATTTAATTGGAGTTTCGGAGAGTTTTAGGACACTTGTCCCTAAATGAGAGTTTAAGTTTTAGAATTTGGACCGTAGTCGAAACAGTGTGAAGACAACCTCGGAATGGAATTTCGTTGGTTCCGCTAGCTCTGTTGGGTGATTTCGGGTTTAGGAGCGTGTTCGGATTGTGTTTTGGAGGTCCGTAGCTTAATTAGGCTTGAAATACCGAAAGTTGAATTTTTGAAGTTTTCGGTTAGTGAGATTTTGATATCGGGGTCGGAATGGAATTCCGAAAGTTGGAGTAGCTCCGTAGTGTTGAATGTGACGTGTGTGCGAAATTTCAGTTCATTCGGATGAGGTTTGATAGACTTTTTGATCGAAAGCATAATTCGAGAGTTTTTCAAGTTCTTAGGCTTGAATCCGATGTTAATTCGAAATTTCGATGTTGTTTTAGGTGTTTTAAGGATTGGTATAAGTTTGGATAGTGGTATATGACTTGTTCGTGCTTTTGGTTGAGGTCACGGGATCTCGGGGTGGTTTCGAATGGTCAACGGAAAGTTTGGAGTTGGGAATTTGCTGCTGAAGCTGCTGAGTTTACTGTCATAACCGCAGCTGCGGTTTGGGGATCGCAGGTGCAATTGCGCAGAAGCGAAAAAGAAGCCGCAGAGGCGGCCAAGAGGAAGCAGGGCTGGTACCGCAGAAGCAGCTAAGGGAGCGCACGTGCGCTATCGCAGGTGCGGGCATATTGTCGCAGATGCGGAAATGGGCTTCTAAGTAAAAACCATAGATGCGGTTCTTTGGCCGCAGATGTGGTACCGCAGGTGTGGTGTAGGGACCGCAGGTGCGAAAAGCCTGGGTCAGAAAGTATAAAAGTCTTCCTTCGCAATTTTGGTCATTTTTCTCAAATATTTCAATTCGGGGTGGAGCTTTTGAGAGCAATTTCAAGGGAGATTTTCAGTGGGATTCATTGAGGTAAGGTCCTTGGTTCCTAATCTAGTTATTATGGTGATTTTTATCATTTTAAGCGTGAAAATTTAAGGAAAATCAGTGGTAAATTGGGAGTTACGGCTTGGTTAATTGGGGAGCTTTGAGTGGTGATTTGAGGGACCATTTGAGGTCCAATTTTGGTACTTTTGGTATGACTACACTCGCGAGAGTATGAGCATTCTAAAAATGAAAATTATACCCGATTTCAAGACGTGGGCCCGGAGGGCGTTTTGGTCATTTTATCTAATTTTACGTATTAGCTTAGAATTTATTTGTAGAATCAGTTACTTGAAGTGTTATTTACATTTTGCAATTGAATTGAATAGATTTGGGTCATCTGGAGTCGAGTACTCGTGGCAAGAATGTGGTTTCGGGTTGATTTTGAGCCAGTTCGAGGTAAGTGGCCTGTCTAACCTTGTGTGGGGCAAACTCCCCTTAGGATTTGGTTTGTTGATAATTGAAATTCCTTGTACGTGAGGTGACGCGTGCGTACTTGTGCTAATTGTTGAAAATCCGTTTTAAGTAACTATAAATGTGATTTCCTTTTTCCTGTTCATACCGTGTGTAATTTAAGCCTGCTATTACCTTAGGGAAGCATGTCTAATTGTCTTAATTGCCTTATTTGCTTAAACTGCCTTATTTGGATTATGTGTGGCATGTTAGCATAGAAATACCTGTTCGTACCTTGGTATGAAATTAGAACTGAATTGAGTATTCTTCGTGTTGCTACTGTGTGTTTACTTTGGGACTACGGGACGGTATCCCGGGAGATCCCCCTGCTTGTTTACTTTGGGACTACGGATTCGTATTCTGGGAGATCCCCTGCACCTGTTTTGATTTGGACTATAGTGCAGGATACCGAGAGATCCCCAGCACGTATATTGAGGATACTAAGAGATCCTTGGGATACCGATAGATCCCCACCATATATAGTGAGGATACTAAGAGATCCTCTGGATACTGAGAGATCCCCCGGTTGTTATCTCTACGTTGAGCTGTATTCATTCCCGTGATTCCTATGTATCTATTAAAGTTGTTGTTGTTCTTTTATCCTGTGTTACTTTTACTGTTGCACTTAAGTATATTGTCTTATTCTACACTGTTATATCTTGTATTTCGTTTAACCTCAGTAGGGCCCTGACCTTCCTCGTCACTACCCGACCGAGATTAGTCTTGGCACTTACTGAGTATCGCTGTGATGTACACATGCCCTTCCTGCGCATGTTTTTTATGTGCAGATCCAGGTACTTCCACTCAGTCTTATCACGCTTGAGGCGAGGCGCTTTGTGGAGACTCCGAGGTATATCTTCCGCGTTTGCAGACCGAAGAGTCCCTTTCTATTCTCAGTACTTGTATAGCCCTTTCTGTATTTTCCCTTGTTGGTAGACATTCTGGAGTTAGAGCTTATTATGTAATCTTTTAGCTTGTGATTCATGAGGCTCCGGATTTTGGGAGTGTTAGATTGAGATTTTGTATTGTTATATGCCAGGCGGAATCTTAAACACTGTTTAACCTTGTTATCTCGGTTTTAAGTACTTTCTTCCACAATTTGTTTCTTTTTTTCGCATTCATTAGGCTTACCTAGTCGTAGCGACTAGGTGCCGTCACGACAATTCACGGAGGACGAACTGGGGTCGTGATAGGAGTCCACCATGGTTTACATTAAAGAACAAGAACCCTTGATGGATGAAGTCAGTTCTTAAGGCTCAAATGTAACACTAGAGTTACATGAAAGTTGCACAATTTTAAAAAAAATTGACACCTTGTTTAGAATGCATGAGTATTGTGGGTAATTGTTGGTCTCAACTGAGTATAAGTAATTTATAGGTTACTCTTTGAAATGAACTTTCACTAAGGGAACGAGGGAACTAATCTAATCACTTGAGGACAAACAAAGACTTAAGTTTGGGGGAGTTGATAAGTGTTGATTTTAACCACTTATTAATACCTTCTTGCTTTAGTTTTTAGTCCGAAAATAGTGATTTATTTTAATCTAATGAAAATGTGTGAATTACAGGTGTGCTGGAGAATGTGAGCTCAAAAAAGAAATCCAACTCAAAGAGGAGATGTTCCAGCTCAGAACAGTCAAGAGGAGAAGTGCAAAGCATAGTGCGGTCCACAGAATTCCATCTGCGCCCACAAAAGAAAATGCTGCCCGCAGAAAATAATATGTGGCCACAAAGGAGTAATGGAAGCTTTAGGGATATCAAGAAAGACTGAAAGATAGAAAATAATATGTGGTCACACTGTTAAAGACTGAAAGAGTAGAGAGGTTGCAATCGACAAGTTTGAAGCCTCCTCAAAGTGTGATCGCAGCAAAACTATGTTGCTACAAAAGCTGAAGTGCGGCCGCAGAAGCTTATACGCGGCCGTAGAATCCCTTCAACTGAAAGCACATGCGAGAGCAACATACCAAATTGCGGACCGCAGATGTAAGTGTGCGGCTGCAGAACCCTCCGAATGGTATTTTTGTTTGAGAATCTCATAGCACTATAAATAGATAGGAAATACTTTTTAGGAAAACTTTTATACTATAGCAACAACTAGCGGTTATATTTAGCTATTTTGGGTAACTTGGAACAACAATTAAAGAAGACCTATTAATTTTTCACTTCAACTCTAGTTTTATGTCTTCAATTACTTCTTCTTTTTATCTTTTTATGTCAATTACTATGAGTAGCTAGATTTTATCTAGGGTTGTGATCCAACCCTAATGTGTAACTTATGGGTGTTTAATATTAGTGTTTGCTATTGATTGAGTGGATGTTATTTAGCCTTGTTTATGCTATTATACTTAGAATTAATTGGTTGCAAACATTGATTCATGCATATTTTACTTAGTTCTTACTTGAGAAAAAGGAACTTAGTCCAGAAAAACTTGGCTAACAAGAAATTGAACTAGTTAAAGTTTTGATTTGTTTGATTAAAGAATATGAACTAGAGACAGGGATAATCCAACTTGGACTCATAGTTAATTGTTTTCATTGCTACCCGTGTGGTCTTATGAAAGCCAATTTGGTCGTAATCACTCTTTAGCCGAGAGGTATTGAGTGGGTATTTGAGCATTGAGAGTCATAAGAAATCTCGACCTACCAAGCAAGCATAGATTTATTCTACCCATTAGATTTACACCTAGGTAAGGTTACAACCCTAAGCTTTTCCCTATTTGATAAAAAATATCAAAAACATTTCAATCATTATTTGCCCACTAGTTAGTTAAAACTCTTAGTAACTAATTTAGTAACAGTTACCCACTTTTGCTTGGAAGATAAATTTCGCTATTTCGAGTTTCTCTCTTAAGTGTTTACCTCAGCACCACTTTAAACTCCATGTGAATTTGACCCCGACTCGCGTTGGATTTTATTATTGTAACGACTATTTTATACTCCTTAATTGGGTGTGAATTGGATGTGATCAGTGGGGAAGACAAGCTTTACTAGTTTCTCTACATTATGACTCTCAGGCAGCAATTTGAATTGCCAAAAATTGTGTGTACAATGAAAAAGGAAGACATATATGTATTAAACATGGTGCGATAAAATAATTATTGAAATATGGTGTTCTTTTCTTGAAATATGTATGATCCGAAAGAAATATGGCAGAGCCTTTAATTAATGGTTTGGCATGGAAAGTTATCCTTGAAATGCTGAGAGGGATGGGGCTAAAGCCCACGGATTGGGAAAGTATGGTGGATACCCATTTGTGATCAAACGAAGCCATATGAGAGCTCAATATCCACTACATTTTCTATCCCCGTGTGGTAGTACTTTATAAGGTTAAGCTTATGTTGCTCTTAATGATTCCATTGCCTTAAGGTGGTCTTTGTGTAGATAGACTTAGTGGAATTACCTACATGAGTGTAAAGGTGCGGTCGCCTTTTATGAAAGACTTGGCATGTCTTTCTAAAGCACTCATAAGACCCAAGGTTTGTGGATGACCATAAAAGTTCTTTGTTAGTATCACGGAGTTTGCATAAAATTAAGGATATAGTATGTGTTGTGGGGGTCTCAACTCATGTCCATTTAGTTCAAGAGTACTTAACTTTGTGAATGTTAGTTTTTGCCTCATCACACTATGTGTCAATTCAAATCGAAAGATATTGACACTTAATTACATGTTCCTTCTTTTGCCCAGAATTGCCTTTTTCTATTTTTGTCTTTACATTTGTTGAGGATTGTTTGTATTATTTATACTTGGTAATGCAAAGTCAAAGATTTTTTTGTCGTCTATTTCCTTCTCTACTTCTTTGTCTTTTGTGAAAGACAAAGTGTCCCCTCATCAGTTATGAAAAGTTTTTTTCTTCTCTTTATATTGAATTGCTCTTTGTTGGGCTTGTAAAGAGCTAGTAAAAGAGAGTGGCCTCGCGCACAAGAGAAATTGGTCCTAATGGCAAAACGAGTCGATTTGTCCCCCTCTGCGCGCGAGATATACGAGAGGCCTAGTCCAAATCTAGTTTTGCTAAGATATTATTGCTTCATTTGGTAAGCTTACCAGAGAAGTGTCCAAATACATACTTACCAGAATATGTCCAAATTCATTCTCTTTGTAACATCCAATTTATTTCTTTGTAACAGTCATGCTTTAATTTTTATAATAGTTGTGTTTAATTTTTGGAACAACTACAGTTTAATTTTTGTAACAGCTATAGATTAATTTTTTCATCTATAACTGTCCAACAATTTTGTCTACAAAAAGCAGTCTTCTTTGTGAATTATCTAACACAGAAAACACCTTCATCTTTTCTTCTTCTTCTTCAGTCGGTTTCTGGGCAATTGTTTCGTGCAAACACCAAACTTCCATCTATGAGTGTACGTGTTTGGAAGTGTTGTGGAACCTTGAGGAGCGACCGGTCTTAACTATTTGCAACCAGTCGGGATGAAATCGCTTTCAAGGCAGTGGCTTGCCATGATATAATATTTTTCGATAAATTGTTCATTATTTCCTTCTTGTTCTTGGTCAATATTGTGATCTATTTTTTCTACACTCGTTTATCACTTTGCGATCTCTGATCAAATTATTTTCTAGCTTCTTTATTTCAAGTCGCTTCTTTCAAAGTGTGAGTGTCCACTTGATTTTCTTCCATCTAACAGATCAAGAACTTGGTACCAATTAGGTAAGGAATCTAAAATGGCTACTCCTAGGAAGCGTCATAGCCTTAATACTTTTTTTTTTTTCCTAAAGTTTGCAATATAGTATATTATTGATTCTGAAATTTTTTACTATAATCTACACGAATATCACGTTACTCCTAGAATCTGATAATTTGTCTGCTAACTTCGTTAATGACGTTACTCATTTCGTTCATGTGTTATATGGGAGTTGCTCTCGATGTACTTTTGTTATTTTAGTAATGCCCTTGGAATATTAAATACGTAGGTTGCCAACATATTGACACCGTTGATGCGGCAAGGTGGAATAGGAACCTCTTCCGACCACCATAGCCGTCCAATAACAATTTTGGTACCGGTAATCACTTCATATCGAATAAAATCTCGTTCTGGACCTTTGTGATGCTGCTAATGATAAAAAAAATATGCAGAAACTCATAACCGCCCATAAAATCAACAAGTCAAGAAGCTTCTCGTCCGTCGAGGCCATTGCCCAATTCTAGCGGAAATATGGTATCATTCTTCCAAATACTCCTCATCCCCATACGAGAGTGCAAATCTCAGGTCTAGAAATCTCATCTCAGCCAATACAAGCAGCCCAGCTAACAAGTCACACCAAAACCACATGGGTTCTTACACAACACGGTCCGTACACTAAAAAAAGAAATAACTTAAATATGCAGTAAAATAGAAAGAAAGCAAGGTACGAGGACTACCTAACAAGTATAGCAGACATAGCAACAGAGTATAATTTTATTAATTCATCCCACAAAGGGAAAATAAAATACGAAGTAAACACAAGAAAGGGAACCCACATAACTCTGTTGCGGCGCGCAACCCCGCCTCAAATATATCAATCCACATAGAGAGACACATCGAGTCCAAAATGCTCGGGCTCACTAATCACATATATGCCAACATCAAGCATGTCAGAATGCACATATATAATTGTGAAAAAATGAATAGAAATAATACAATGCGGAGAAAAACAAGCACAACTAAAGTGAAATGAGCAAATTAACATCACGAGTGACATATCACCCATATCGCCATAAGGCCTGAACGAGAATACAACATGCGTGCGAATAGTCATATAACTTCACAACCCATCATACCATAGATTGAAGCACATAACGCGAACTGGGCCACGAATAACATCCATTCTGTCCGGTAATATACCCTCAATAGCAATCGCGTAAAAGTAACCAAAACTGATCTGATATACACATTCTCATTAGGCCTTCAAATAGCCCCCAAACCAATTCCGATCATTTCCAAACAGATAAATGGCCTTCCAAAAATCCATAGCAACCTATCTGTAGTGCATACCATTAGTTATCATATTCTCAATATTTCTTCACAATCTGCAATCAAGGAATAGTTCGCCAACGAGGACATCCAGCCCAAACCTCTTGAATACCAAAATCTCCGTACTCAATCTTAACCCTGCCACTCCAATAGGTGATACATTACTCATACACTATTGTCTTAAGGAAAATACCCACATAGAACTTTCATGCCACGTGGCAAAACCACCTCAGAAGCCCCAAAACCAGGCGATCACAGTAACATCAGTCAAGCATCCGCAAGTCAAAACACAAGGTGCTCTCCAAAAATTCACGCTCTTCACATGCGATATCCAATAGTTCCAGCATTTTCTTAACTATTGATATCCATCTAGGAGAAAATCATAATGCACGACATATTCTTTATGCCAGTCGCAATCAGCCGGCTCAAGCTGCGGTTGACACCATCGATAACTCTCCGAAATCCGGCCGCACATAACTAAGCCCTCAAAACTAAATTTCCCCAAATAAACCAAGTCACGCAAACCGTCAAACCCAAGAGTACTTTATTGCTATGCTATCCCAGCGCCATCGAGCTGACCCATTTCTTCGAATACTCCTCGGTTTTTATTTAGGGTGACACTTTTCCTTGTCGGTGCATGGCGAACATAACCAAAGCTGAATGCAGAAGATCCTAGCACAAACCACGTAGCCCAGAAGCTCAAAAATCACTGTATTTCTTCTGAAGCACCACATAATGTCGCAACCGAAATACCTACTCTAAAGAGACCTTCTGTGAATCTGAAGTTGTTTCTCTAACCTCTTTGATACTGAAATATAGAATTATTGATGACGCGGAAATACTGCAAGTCCCAACATCATCTCATGCAAATCTCATATATTAATCATATAAAAGTTTCGGGGAACCCTTCTATACCACATATACATCTCAGGCCAAAATTGATATAACACATGACCCTGCAATCTGATCGTCGATAGTGGACTCTCCCACTTGGTGCAAAGCCATAGGATATAACATCCGTTGATCCACAATACCAAACTTCATAGCTCGTGCAATACCAACCATAAGATACCTTAAATCATCTACTAAGCACATGCCTATCCTCGTGGCAGTCACGCCCGTTTCCTCGAGTGCCTTGAATGACAATATGTTCCTTTCACTTAATAGAAGACCCATACAAAACACATAGTCTCTAGAACCACCAGCTATCCTCAGATCAACACCCTTTCATGCCTCTACCATGATCTCGGCGATCATGCAACTAATTAAATCTTCCCAAGCTCGTATTTATCAACCAGATGCCAGAACCCACTACACCCGCATGTGAACAACTAAATGATCTATCAATACATCTGCATCCTCAGTCTGCTCGAGACAATGATCGAGCATCCATGGCCCCCTCGTAGCCCATCCGCAGCTTCACAAATAGTTGCTGCATAGTTGATACCGAGAGCAGAATATCATACATGAGTGGATGCAAAGAAATATAAGATATACGCCTCAGTTGAATCAATGTCGCACGATAAGGAATGAAAGAAGTGGAATTTCCTAATAGTTATGTAGCCTTTTGAAGATAAGTACAGACGTTTCTGTAATGATCTGCGAGACTCTACTAAACTTGCTTATGACCCGTAGCACCTATCAACCTAGAACTCTGATACCAACTTGTCACGACCCCATTTTACCACCTTAGAATGTCGTGATGGCGCCTAGTCTCTAAGATTAGGTAAGCCTAATCAACAAGGAAATATTACAGAAATAACGACTAAAAATATGAAATAAAGCCGAAAAGACTTATAATAACTCCAATGCAAAATCACAATACAACATTCCAAAAACCTGGTGAAATTGATTCATAAGCTCTACGACGATGTGCTAAAATCTCTAATACAATACTGTCTGATAAAAGGATAAACAGTAATGGGAAGATAACTGAAGGTGACTCCGAGGCTTAAGAATGTCAAGTAGGCATACCTTGAAGTCTCCAACGGCGCAAACATAACTCTCAACAACATGATCAAAAGTACCTGGATCTGCATAAAAGTATGCAGAAGCGTAGCATGAGTAAACCATAATGGTACCAAAATCAAGCCTATCCTCGTACGACTAGTGACAAGGCCAGGTCAAGACACCTACCAGACATAGAAACCTGTACAAGATATAACATATAACTAACAGTGGAAGGACTGTAATTTACAACTAACGACGAGTATAAATGCAAACTCAAATGCCAGCAAGAAGTAGACGGGAATAGAACAACCGCATAATCAGAACACCAATGGGATATGGACGAACTCAATAAGGAAAATAGATAACAACTTAATTAATCAAATCGTTCTCAATGCATGGACTTACAACAAGATTTACCCCGAGGTACCACTCCTTGAAATCACAAATCATGGCCCATAATTACTAAATCTTGCATGTATGGCACCCCGTGCCCACAATAACAATCACCTTCGTACGACAAAGTCCTCGTACAACCTTGTACATTACATCTGTATCAATATCAATTAAGATGATCGAAAGATATATTTAAACACAATAAAGCATAATAACAATCTTGGATAAAATTAGGCATCAAATAATATAATAAATTTATTTTAGGATTCAAATAAAGTAAAATAAAGGACAGGTTGTGAAAATAGAGTATCAGATGAGTTTAATTTAGAAATTAATAAGATTAAGTAAAAATATTGTATTTAAACAAAATAAAACCTCAGCTGAATTACCAACTTAAATATAGAATTTGTTAGAAATATAATGCGATAACAATTTTAAGTAAAGTAACATAATTAGGGTGATGAGTTAAAATTGAGAATTCAATTAAAGTAAAAATGTTATAACCATTAAAACATAGTAAGGCACCGAGTGAGATAACGAGTTCTATCTTAAGAGACACATAGAATAAGACATGTTAATAATTTTTTTATTTTAAATCGTTATGTTACCAACAATTCAACATAATATGAGATAATGACCCTAGGCAAGCAAATTCACCTTGACATTTTAATTTACCAAGTAATAACGGAGGCACGTATTGGCACATTAGAGTAATACAACAAACCATATAGAATGCATGACTCGCATAAGATGTCACTATCATTTCAATACTGGATTAAGAATGGTCAACAAAATATGATCAAATACCAGTGAAATGATTGAAGGAAAAAGAAAAACCGTTCCAACATACAACGTACCATAAAATAACAATTTAGGATAACTTTATTGTCACAACAATTACAATATATCAACCCGTTGGGTCGTGCAACCCGATCCCAAAAAATAATAACATTATTTGTTGCGGCATGCAACCCGATCCCACACAATAATAACAATATTTGTTGCGGCGTGCAACCCGATCCCATACAATAATAACAACATTCGGTGCGACGTGCAACCCGATCCCACCTATATCATACCCTCCGTCCTTATCGATCCATATCATATATTTTCAATGTCGTTGTGACGTGCAACCCGATCCCACACAATAATAAAAATATCTATTGCGGCATGCAATCCGTTCCCACACAATAATAAAAATATCCGTTGTGGCGTGCAACCCGATCCTAGAACAATATGAAATTAACAAATAAACGACAACCAACTACGCGTATTCACAAAATTAAATGAAATAAAGAAACTAAACAAAGAAGGTCACAACCGGATAAAATAGTTACATGATGACCCACAAAGTCAAATAGCAAGTAATGACGGTTAATATATAAAGGCACAATTGCAAAGAATCAATTAACAATTAAGGCACGTAACGGATAAGACATGATTTCAACAAGTAATTACAATGAATAATTCAAGCAGGTAAGGCCTAAACTTTACAAATAAAAGATAGAACATGTACTAATAACTTCAAGTAAGGCACGTAAGAGCAAATTCAACAATGAAAGATGTAACATGTTGTGACAAATACAATTAAATACATGGAAGAAATCTAGACGTCTACACTAGTCAATACCACATATAAGCCCATGTACATGATGTCGCCCAAACTCACACCACAAATATAGGTAGTGAGGCGGTCGATGCAATAATAAAACCCAACGCAAGTCGGGGTCGAATCCACAGGGAGTTAGAATTGGGATTAGGTATATATTTAGTGTAATTGTATGATGTGCCTCAAATTACAATTCCACATTCTTGCTTGTTATTTTTTACTTCTACTTCAAGCTATTGAATGCAATTATAAAACTAGAAGATAATATTTTTGGTTTTGGTTGTTTTTCAAATGATAAAAGATCTAGGGTCGTGACTTCAACCTAGGTGGCTACCTAACGGGTTATAAACTCTAGGGCAAGTTTGATTGGCCGGGGTTGTAATATAGTAATCACACGCAATTACCCATTCTACACATCTCGGCAAGTTTGAGTGATTTTGCCCAATTTGGCTTTCTCAAGTCCAAATAGGTATTGCACGAAACACGTGATATATGCTCAAGTCGGGTCTTACTATCTATATATTTGAAACTTTAATTGGGGCTATCAATTTCTTAATTTCATGTTAGCCAAGTTTTCCTAGACTTAGTCTCTCTTTCTCAAGTAAAGACTAAGTCAATTAGGCATGAATCAATGTTTACAACCATTAATTCTTGAATTCAAGCAAAAACTAGGCTAAGTATCATTAACCCAATCACAAACAAGTCCTAAATCAAACACCCATTAAGTAACCACACTAGGGTTGGGCCACAACCCTAGCTAGAAATTTAGCTACTCATGAAAAATGAAGAAATTAAAGAAGAAATTGAGATAGAATGCATAATAATTGATTAGGGAAAGAAAATCTAATGTTTAGAAGCTAATCTAGAACAATATTACTCAAAACAGTAAAGAGAAACGGCTCAGGTGCTCTACACTGATAAAACTTAACCTAAAAATGACAAAAAGTTATATTTATATTAAGCTTAAAATATGTGACAAAATTGCCCCTGCGGAGGTTGTGCGGCCGCACAATTCTGTGTGCGGTCCACACTCTGAGCTTGACTGATCAAATGGGCCTTCTGCGGTCGCATAAAAGTGGGATACGGCCGCAGTTCATTTAATTGTGCGGACCGCACAATTTTGAGTGCCGCCGCACTATACATCCTACGACCGCACAATAATGGTGCGGTCCGCACTTCTTCATGGCCCAAAAATACAATTCTCTGAATTTCATCTTCAACGGCCGCACTAGAATTGTGCGGTCCATATTTTTCCTTGAAATTCTGTCAGAGGTCACCCTTAGGTTCTGCGGCCGCACTCACTTCTGTGCGGTCCGCACTGTGCCCCCTTTAGCCTTGTTTAGGTGCTTGTCCAAATTTACTCCTTGAGTTGATTTTCATTTCTTTGGCTCATATTGCAACACTCCTATGAGCAAGCACATTTCATTAGTTTTTGGGAATACCTTTAAGCAATTTTGATCTAAAATGAAAGTAAAAAAGCGCAAATAAGTAGTCAAAATCCCTACTTATCAACTCCCCCAAACTTAAGCTTTTGCTTGTCCTCAAGCAAATAAGGTAATTCCCACCTCCACAAAATAAGAACTATTTCGTCTAGCCTGAGGTTAATCAATCACAGATCAATTGAGACCAACAATTACCCACAACACGTATGAATTATCAATAATGCAATTATTTGACTTTTTGAGTACAATAGTTCTAATGTGACACTAGAGCATCAAGAGTTGACTTTATTCATCAAGGAAGCTCGATATTTCATGTAGGTCATTGTGGATCCCAAACTCCTCCTCCTTTACTCTCCGTTAGCAAATCTCACTTTAGAATGTAACACTCGAAGCAAGGATTGTGAAAAGCTCGCTCATCTCTCTCAAAATAATGTTACAAGTCCGGCTCTAAGTACCATAAGCTTGCTCCTTATCTAAATTACCACTAATGCAAGCACACTCAATTTGAAATCATGTAGGGTTTTTTTGGGATGTAATGAAGGCTTTTTGGATCAAGGTAGGTCTTGATGAAATAGAATGGGTTCATCTTTCCATAAGCACTCCATTTTCTCATTTTGGCTCATACTTTGTCGACTCTTTGAGTCAATTTCTTTTTCCTCGGGGGAACTAGAGAGACGTAGCGTCACTCTTTCACGGTCATGACATTCATTTTTCTCCTTTTCTATTTACTCCATGCCTTTCATCATTGTTTTATTTGAATCCCTTTAACTTTCTACCTTATTCACTTTCTTTTTGGCATTTTTCGTTTTGTTCTTTCTTTCTTTTCTTTGTCTTCCCTTTTCTTCATTTCTTTCTCTTCTTTGTACCTTTATATCACTTTCAAACTCCTTGTCTCTCCCCCAAACTTATGTTTTTGTCAATTGTTTCTCAAGAATGCTAAGGAAAGATCGGGTGCCAAGAGAGGGTCATTACAAAATGGATAAAGGCTTGTAACGTGGTTATTGAAATAAAAAAGGCTTAGGCTCAAATGGGTTGACTAGGGATATTACATTGGTAGGCTATGGAAGATTTCAAACTTCAAATTGGATCAAGGAGAGCCTACAATCATTTCTCAAGCCAAGCTACACTTAGAACTTCGCCTAGAAAAACATTCAGGTTAAGTTCTAGACTATTAGCACGGATACTTGGACTTGCAATTCAATACCTCACCTCTCACGCTGCTGGATTGCTAAAGTGAACAGAGTCGAGGGCCCACAACAACCCTAGTTAATTTTGAGAATCACAATTGGCTCAACTGAACCACTCGATGACTGTTTAAGTCAACACAAGAGTCAAAAGGTTACAACTAAAGCTATTTTCTTCCAACAACTTTATTTTTAACCATAAGGTCGTAGGTAAATGTGTTGGTACCAAGTAAAGCATACTTGAGACCCTTTTATTCCTTACTACTATATTTGCCTAAATATAAAAGAAAACGGACTCAATCCCTTAAGAAGGTTGTCACACCATCCATCATTGGTAAGAGCCACCCGGTTCACACAAAATCCACCTTTGGAAAGAATCGTGGATTAAGAAAACCAAAGGCTTATTGATCACTCAAACGTAAAAAGAAGCTAACAAATCAAAAAGAAGCTACTAAGTAAATAAGAAGTTATACTACTAAGGACAATAAACTAAAGAATCTATGAAGTAAACTACGGAAAGTAAAACAAATGAATATACAAACCGAGGGAAAATGAATATATACATCAAGGGAAAGGGAGGAATAAATATACATAACCAAAGAGAAAATAAAGATAAAAGAAAAATAGTATAAGAGTTATTACTGGCCAAATGTCAATGTCAATTAATCAACATAGACCACCCCCCGAATGAAAATAAGCATTGTCCCCAATGCTTAACAAAAATAAGAACAGGGAAGGGTAGAAAGTTAAGAGAACTCCCTATGTGGTCTTAGTCTGCATGGGATCCGCAGCACCCTCGGTCTTCTCTAGTTGTATCTCATCATCACCTGGCTTGGGACAACTGGGTTGATGAGCTTCTGGATCATCTCCTTAGCGGTGTGGGCAGTCGCAACTGGCTCCTCAGACTGGCCGGCTGCTGCCTCTGGTGCCTCGGGTACTGCTAGTGCTGCCTGTACTGCTAGAGTTACTAGCTCCATAAGCAGGTCCAATGGTAGATCTCCGGCAGATGTAATCTTGGAAATGTCTTTTCTCAACTTCTCCACAGACTTCTTCAATGCCTGAGACTTCCGCATCTTCTTCGTTTGATTTCTCAACTCCTCAATGCCCTCCCCATGCGCCATTAGGGTCTCCATAATGGTCTTCTGGTTGTCCAGAATCTTCTTCAATGTTTCCTCCACTGACGGAGGTACCTGTGGTGCTGCTGGGGCAGAAAACTGTGCTGCAACAGCACTGGATATGTCAGACAACTTTGAAGTAGCTGCCTGTGTCACACCTCCTTTTTCACTTACACCCCCGGAAGGGGTATAATAAAGGGAGTTATTTCCAACTTGAAGTGACAATCGAAACGGAATTATTTAATTAAAAATCAAAGTCGCCACTTGGGAGATTTATGGTGTCCCAAGTCACCGGTTTAAATCCCGAATCGAGGAAAGGGTTTGACTCTGTTATTACAGTCTGCGAATCAGAAATCCGGGTAAGGAATTCTGTTAACCCGGGAGAAGGTGTTAGGCATTCCCGAGTTCCGTGGTTCTAGCACGGTCGCTTTGATAATACTTGGCTTATACAATTATTTAATTTCTGATTTTAGAACCTATATGCTTTTGCCCCTTTTACCGCTTTTAATTAAGAAAATTATCTTGAAACGGGTTACGCGTACGTATACCCATTTATTTGGCGCGTCTATGTCACGCGAACGTGTCCACAATTAATAACGCTTTATTATTATTAAGGAAAAATTTGGGCCGAAGTTGCGCGAACGCATACTTCGGTTTTGTTTTTAAAAGTGTAGTTGTGTTACGCGGATGTATACGCAACCACACTTGGTATTTTAAACGGCCCTAAAGGATATTCTACGAAATATTAGTCATTTTTCTAGGTCATGAAATTAATGCGAAGGCCATATGTGATTTAATGAACTATGTAAACTAAAAATAATTAAAAGCTTGTAACCCATTTTATTATTAAGAAAAGTTTGATCGAAGTTGCGCGAACGCATACTCCAAATTAATTTTAGGATTATGCATGTTACGCGAACGTATACGCAACCACAATCGCATTTTAAAACGGCCCTAAGAATTAATCAACTTTTATATCTAAATTAACACGAGGGCCATGCAATTGCTGTTTGTTCGGCATGGCACACCTCAAATTATTTTAATTGAAGAGTATTTAAACTACAAGCTCGGAGGGCCATAGACGGTGTCTTGCCTAATATGGCACGCCCCGAATTAACCACTAATTAAAAGAACGTCGTTTCTGTATCCCTGTGTACTCAAAGAACGTCGACTACTAATTTTTAAAAAAAATCATCCCATGATTCAGTGGTAGCTACATCATTGTAAGGCAACATATACTACAGAGAAACTCAATATACATAGCTTCAGATTGTTCAAATTATTTGACTTCAACCAATCAAACAAATCAATATTTGACTTCAAACAGATCTTTTCAAAAGGAATCAACTCTAATGCCACAACAAATTTAATATTGGCATAACACTTCAACACACACGATAGATCTACATGTACCTAAATGTAAAAAGAAAATCACTCACACCAATTTCTTATAAAATTTGGCAGAACCAACTTCTGTTAACACTTAATTAAGGACCAAATGAGTTATATGTCCCGAATACCAATTACTAAGGCTGAAATCATGCTTAACCACACAAGAAATAAAATAACAGGGAGATCGGAAATGCACCTGAAGGAAGATCTTTAATAATTTTGCTCAGAATCAAACTCGAGTGAATATAGCAATGAAAAGCTAGTATTCAAAATCCAACACGAGAAACCACATAAACGCTAAGAGGAACGGCCATGAATTTGATATCACCATTGATAAAGCAACAACAACAGTAATTTTTGCTTATGAAGAAGCCTTCGATTAACGAAAAATTGCAGCAGTTACAACAGATGGGAAACGCAGCTACGAGTGAAATTCGAACAGTGATTGAACTCGAACGACAACAGTAAAGGACTAGATCCACGTTTTCATTCCCAAAATCCCAGTAACGGAGATTGAACCCACCCCAAAACAGGGAACCGGACCGGAAACCAACGAACGGAAACTCGGTCGAACTCGACGGCAATCGGACCCAACTCCAGTGACTCAAACCACGACCAAAAAGCTGTTCGTACTGAACGATTTGAGACCTATTTGCAGCTGGTTTCGCTGCTTCTAATGGCTGGAGTTCAGATATGATTCAAGAGCGCTTTCCGCTAGGATTTGATTGGGGTTAAGGTCGTTTCTTCAGTTGTGTTTGTGTATGACCGAAACTGGAAAGGAAGGTATCCTTTTCCGGCGGGTTTCAGGCAGTGAGGTCCGGTAGCTACTGATTTTCTGGGGCTGGGGAGGAGGGAGACGAAGGAGATGATGTTGAAGGGGATGGTCGATTGCGTTAGGCTGTTGGTTGGTGGCTTTAAGCTTCTCACATGGCTGCTTCGTATGTGTAGGAGAAGAAGAGGGCTGCTGGTCTTCGAATTACAGGGTCCTGGAGCTCAGAGGGTGGGGTCGAAGAAGATCTTCGGGGTGGGGGGGGGGTCTGTTGAAAAGCTGCGCTGGTGCCTTCTCCTCTTTAGGCACTAATTTATAGGTAGAGTCTAAGTTTAGGTGTATTTTTGTGTATTTTGCCCATTAGTCCCTAAATTTTTAGGGTCTCTTTATTTATTTATTTTTCAAAGAAGAGTCTAGAAGGGTCCCTAGGCTTAATGGACTAATCCGAATTGGGCCAAGAATTGAGCTCTAAAACTCTTAAAATCGTAATCCAACACCTTAATTGACTCTTTGTTTTAAAAAAAATAATAAATAAATAAAAAAAATAAAAAATAAGATAACAATACTACACAGTACAAAAACTCACTAATTAATTAAACCAAACATGAAACTATTTTTGTGTTTTCGAAATTATATAGAGATAAAAACAAGATACTATTTTTTTGTATTTTTTTTAAAAAATTTATGAAAAATACATAAACTGAA
This sequence comes from Nicotiana attenuata, assembly GCF_001879085.1. NCBI lineage: Eukaryota > Viridiplantae > Streptophyta > Magnoliopsida > Solanales > Solanaceae > Nicotiana > Nicotiana attenuata. Next base: position 202,065 of record NW_017671524.1, read on the forward strand.
ATATTTTTTGTAATTTTACATTTTTATGACGAAAATAAAGTAAAGAATTCAAAAATAGTTGAAATAGCTATATTAGGCCTAAATTAAATATTTACAAGCTAAAATATGAAAAATCTTGGGAAGGGTCAAAAATCACATGTCTACAGCCTGCATCTAGTTGTGAGACTCGCCAATGTCTGGGAGACTCGCACCGCAGTCTATAGATGAGTGGATGAAGCTGGCACTGATAATGGAGCTGATGGTCTAGCAGAAGAAGGTGGTGGCATGGCTGTTGTCCTGGTGGAAGGGTCGGCTACTGTAGAAGGCGTGGCATCTGTGGAAGGCTCAGCAGCTGAATCAGTAACTACTACCATTGGCTCCTCAGACTGGCTAGTGGAGGTAGTTGCCGTACCCTTAAACTTCAGGTTGTCAGCACCCTGCAGGTGGTACCATGTGAAAGGCTTCTTGGCGTTTACTTTTATATCATATTGCCTCGGCCCCACCTTTTGATCTTTGAAGTATTCTGTGAGGAAGTTCGGGTACGGGTAGGATCTTTCACCTTTTTGGACAGAAAGAGTGATGTTGGTGGACATGATAGCACCCACATTGATCTGGTACCCAGCCATAATTGAGGCCACCAAGACTTCTCGGGGAAGTGGGAGTTTGTTCTCATTTAGGCACGGATCAATACGGCTACACACAAAGGTCTGCCACCCTTTTGCTTTACAGTTTAGGGTAGCCCAGACTATGGTAACCCCTGCTGTGAGCCACGGAGGTCGTGGCCCTCGAGCATCCAAGATCTCATCTAACCACGGGCGAGTTGAATCACCCATAGCCAGCTTTTTCAAGTATTAGACTGCCTCCACTTCTTCAAATCCCACATATGCGTTCAAAGCACAGGAGTCAAATTTGACTTTCATCTTTCTTACTTTTGTAACCTTGGTACCCTTCTTAATGTGAGCTACTTTGGCATAAAATTCTTTAACCAGGTGGTCATTTGCATTGATGACACTGTGGGTGAACTTTCGCTCCTGGAATTGTCTAAGGACGTTAGAGTTGTGAATGTCCAAATCCTTCATCTAGAATTGTCACTCAAGTGTGAGCGATCTCTAGGGCTACCACTTTCTGAATCTGTTGAAGGCAGTCAAACTAACGAATATGTCTTCCCACGTCTCTCTTCTTCTTGACCTCTCTAAACCCCCCTCCCCCCCACTACAGTATCACCCCCTCTACCATCGTCCGGGACATGATCATCATCATCTACATTGATTGGTGCAGCTGGGGCATTTGAGGAAGAGGGCTTAGAATCTTGACTACTTGCCTATGAACCCTCAGAAGAACTAGCTGAGGTGGAGGATTCATCACGGAGTTGGTATCTCCCTTGAACTTGTTGTGATTCGGCTTTCGGCTGTGCTTGCACAGAGTTACCCTCAGAAGCTTCCCCGGATGGGAGATACTCACTGGTCTCGAAGGGTTCAGGAACTCTGTTGGCGGTAGATTTCTTGCTTATGGCTCTTTGGATTGCTAGTGGTAGGTTACTTTTGCCTCGACCTCGGCCTCGGGAGGGTTCTGCCCTCCCTTTTGATGTATCTCATCTACCACGTTGTCACGACCCCAGTTTGCCCTCCGTGAGCTGTTGTGACGGCACCTAGACTCTACAACTAGGTAAGCCTAACAAATGCGGAAAAAGAAATAATTGCAGAAGAAAGTAATTAAAAATCGAGATAACAAGGTTAAACAGTGTTTAAGATGCTGTCTGGCATATAACAGTACAAGAATCTCAATCTAACACTCCTAAAATCCGGAACCCCATGAATCACAAGCTAAGAGATTACATAATAATCTCTAACTCCAGAATGTCTACCAGCAAGGGAAAATACAGAAAGGGCTATACTAGTACTGAGAATTGGAGGGGACTCTTCGGTCTGCGGACGCGGCAGATATACCTCGGAGTCTCTACAAAACGCCTCGCCTCAAGCGTGATAAGTCTGAGTGGGAGTACATGGATCTGCAGATGAAAAACATGCACAGGAAGGGCATGAGTACACCACAGCGATACTCAGTAAGTGCCAAGCCCAACCTCGGCCGGGTAGTGACGAGGAAGGTCAGGGCCCTACTGAGGTTAAAGGAAATACAAGATATAACAGTGTAGAATAAGACAGTATACTTAAGTGCAACAGTAAAAAGTAACACAGGATAGAAGAACAATATCAACTTTAATAGAAACAAAGTAATCACAGAAATAAATACAGCTCAACGCAGAGATAACAACCGGGGGATCTCCCAGGATACCGTCCTGTAGTCCCCAAATATAAATATCCAGTGGATCTCTCGGGTGCAGTCCCGTAGTCAAACTCATAATGCGCGGGGATCTACCGGAATACCACATCCGTAGTCCCAAATATAAATACTCAATACTGGGGGATCTACCAGGTGCAGGCCCGTAGTTCTAATATAAAAGTGCAGGGGGATCTCCCGGAGTACAATTCCGTAGTCCCAAAGTAAACATACAGGGGGGGAATCTCCCGGGATACCGTCCCGTAGTCCCAAAGTAAACACACAGCAGCAACACAAAAGAATACTCAATTCGGTTAGAATTTCCATACCAAAATAAAATATGTATTTCTAGCCTAGCATCTGCACATGAGCAAGTAAGGCAATTAAGTCGACTAAACATGCTTCCCTAAGCTATTAGCAGGCTTAAATTACACACGATATAAACAGGAAAAAGGAAAATCACATTTATAGTTACTTAAAGAAAATGGATTTTTCAACAATTTGCACAAGTATGCACTCGTCACCTCACGTACAGGGCATTTCAATTATCAACAAATTAAATCCTAAGGGGAGTTTCCCCCACACAAGGTTAGACAAGCCACTTACCTCGAACCAGCTCAAAATCAACCCGAAACCACGTTCTTGCCACGAGTATTCGACTCCGAATGGCCCAAATCTATTCAATTCAATTGCATAATGTAAATAACACTTCAAGTAACTGATTCTACAAATAAATTCTAAGCTAATACGCGAAATTAGGTAAAATGACCAAAATGCCCTCCGGGCCCACGTCTCGGAATCGGGTAAAATTTACATTTTCAAAATCCTCATACTCTCACAAGTCTAACCATATCAAAATTATCCAAATCCAATATCAAATTCCCAATCAAAACTCGGAATTTAGGTCTAAGAACTTTCTCCAAAGTTTTCCCCAATTTTCATCTCAAATCCGAAATTAAATGATAAAACTAACAATAGATTAATGGAATACAACTAGAACGGGATAAGGAATTGCTACCCACAGATTTCCTCTCCAAAAATCACCCAAAATCGCCCTCTCCCCAGCTCCCAATCAATTTTTCTAACTTTTGAACTAAACCCTCGTTCTGCCCCTTTTTCTGACCAAGGATTTCGCACCTGCGGTCCAATTTACGCATCTGCGAGACCGCTTCTGCGATCAAAGGACCGTTTCTGCGATTTCCACTTAAATTCCATTGGGCCGCACCTGCGCTTCTTCTACCGCACCTGCGCTCACGCAGGTGCGCTCAAACTACCGCACCTGCGGAAACTGCTTCCCTCACGTGGCCGCATCTACGGCTTGATTCCGCACCTGCGAGAGTCGCACATGCGGCCTCTCAACCGCAGATGCAGTTATGACAGTAGTCCTAAACTTCGGGTGCAACTCCAATTTCCCAATCTTTCCGTCAACCATCTGAAATCACCCCGAAGCCCCAGGGACCTCAACCAAAAGCACAAACAAGTCTAATATCACTAAACAAACTTATACAAATCTTCAAAACACCTCAAACAACATCAAATCAACCAATTAGCATCGATTCAAGCCTAAGAACTTCAAAACTCTCAAAATACGCTTTCGATCAAAAAGTCTATCAAACCTCGTCCGAATAACCTGAAATTTTGCACACACATCACATTCAACACTACGGAGCTACTCCAATTTCCAAAATTCCATTCCGACCTCGATATCAAAATCTCACTATCGAACCGGAAACTTCAAAAATTCAACTTTTGGTATTTTAACCCTAATTAAGCTACGAACCTCCAAAATACAATTCGAACACGCTCCTAAACCCGAAATCACCCAAACGGAGCTAACGGAACCAACGGAATTCCATTCCGAGGCGGTCTTCACACTGTTCCGACTATGGTCCAAATTCTAAAACTTAAACTCTCATTTAGTGACTAAGTGTCCCAAAACCCTCTGAAATTCCAAATAAATCTTCCCGGCAACTCACAATAACAGAAACAAACAAGGGGAATGCAGTTAATAGGGGATCTGGGCGTTAATTCTTACAACGACCGGCCGGACGTTACACATGTGATCTAACCATTGTCTGTAATGCATAATCATAGGAATCAGTTAGAGTTAGAAGTAACAGATGCATGCATGCTAATTGCAAAAAATCATACTCAGAAGAGGCAATGCGGACCGCACAAAAATGAGTGCGGCCGCAGACTGCCAAAAGTATGGACCACATAATTTTGAGTGCGGTATTACAGCCCTAGGTATAGACTACTGGGTTCTCTGATCCTTTAGCAGTGTGGACCGTATAATTTTGCTGCGGACCGCAATATTTCATTACGGACCGCATATTTTTAAGTGTGTTCTGCACAATTCAAGCACATAGAAGCCCTAACTTAGAGAACTGTGGACCGTTTAAAAGTGTGTGCGGCCGCACAATTTGAATTCCACATGGCAGTAAACTAGGGTTCATGCAATTTTTGACAAATTAGACATGGTTTGCACAAATTGACAAGCTTAGTGGTCCCCAGTCCCTGATTAACATATACGAAGCTACCCACATGATTTTGAAGCACATATTAAGCACATTTGACATTTATAGGCCTAAAAATAACTAAACTAATCAAAGAAAACAAGAACAAAAATTAAGAAGAAAGAAATTGACATACTAGTAGTGAATGATGTAGGTGAGAACCTGGCTTGATGAAATGAGGGAAGATTTAGAGCTAATGGAATTTGCACTGTGTTTGCTTAGGGCTTGGGAGTGCAGATATCGAAAAGTGTGAATAGTGCATGGAAGTCCTATTTATAGGTTGACCCAGTCAGGCCCAGACTTACCTAAGTGCGGCCGCACAATTTTGAGTGTGGTCCGCACTCCTTACATGTACCTTTGAAGAAGTGTTGCGGTCCACACAAAAGTGAGTCCGGCCGTAGAGTTTGTGCGGACCGCACAATTTTGCGTGTGGCCGCAATTTGTTAATGAACTGTGACAGGCAAAATATCAGAGAGCATGCATTTTTTATGTTCCAGTTGCGCGACCGCACACAGAATTGTGCGGCCGCAGAGTGATTGTGCGGTCCGCATAATTCTGGTGCAATCCGCACTCTTGTGACACTTAGCTAATTTTTCTTGCACAGTCCCTGCAATGCACACCCATTCCTGCATACACTTCAAAACTAGTTAGCACAAAACAAAGCCTATCTAATCCAAAGAAGAAAACCAAGAAAAAGAAAAAGACACATGGGTTGCCTCCCAAGAAACGCCTGATTTAACGTCGCGGCACAATGCAGATTACCAATCATTTGAAATTAAGAACCGCCACAATGTGGCCATCATCAACATTGCCAAGATATTGTTTAAACCGGTGCCCATTGACTCTAAACACCTCATCGTTCTTATTTTTCAAATCTAGAGCACCAAAGGGGGTTACATTCACCACTTCAAAGGGGCGACTCCATTTTGAATTTAACTTGCCCAGAAACATCAGTAACCGGGAATTGAACAATAGCACAAGATCACCTTCTTTGAACTCCTTGTTATGGATGTACTTGTCATGGAGGTACTTCATCTTCTCCTTGTAAAGGGATAAACTTGTGTAGGCATGATACCGGAATTCATCAAGCTCATTCAAATGTGCCACCCTTAAGTTTGCGGTGACATCCCACTCAAGGTTCAACTTCTTCAAAGCCCACATGGCCTTATGATCAAGTTCTACCGGAAGATGACACGCCTTCCCAAACACCAATCGATATGGAGACATCCAAATCAGCATCTTGTAGGCCGTCCTATAAGCCCCAAGAGCATCATCAAGTTTTCTTGACCAATCCATCCGGTTGGCATTCACAGTCTTTGACAAAATACTCTTGATCTCCCGGTTGGAGACTTCAACTTGTCCGCTTGCTTGAGGATGGTAGGGGGTCGAGACTTCGTAAGTGACACCATACTTGGTGAGTAAGGTATCAAAAGCCTTGTTGCAAAAATACGAACCCCCATCACTGATAATTGCCCTTGGGGTACCAAACCTCGTGAAGATGTTCTTTTTCAAGAATGCCTCCACACTTCGAGCTTCGTTGTTGGGTAAGGCCACGGCTTCAACCTATTTTGACACATAGTCCACAGCTACCAAAATGTAAGTGTTCCCACAAGAGCTCACAAACGGTCCCATGAAATCAATACCCCAAACATCAAAGATATCAATTTCCACTATGGTGGTGAGGAGCATCTCATTCTTCTTAGAAATCCCACCGGCCCTTTGACATTCATCACAATGCTTGACTAGATCACTCGCGTCCTTGCAGAGAGAAGGCCAATAGAATCCACAACTCAACACTTTTGTAGTCGTTCTTGCTCCAACATGGTGACCACCATACGGTGAAGAGTGGCAAGCCTCAAGAATTCCCATTTGTTCTTCCTCCTGAACACATTGCCAAATCATACCATCGGTACATATCCGGAAAAGATACGGCTTATCCCAATAATAGTCAAGGCAATCCCGTTTGATCTGCTTCCTTTGGTTTGAAGAGAACTCATTCGGTACAATGCTACTCAAAAGATAATTTACTAAGTCGGTGAACCATGGCATCCCGGTTGTTGAAATGGCTAGGAGTTGCTCGTCGGGAAATGAATCATTGATCTCAAGGCCGTCATGTGGCCTCCCCTTCTCCTCCGATTGGGACAAGTGGTCCGCCACTTGATTTTCACTACCATTGCGGTCTTGAATCTCTAGATAAAATTCTTTTAATAGAAGCACCCACCGTATCAACCTTGCCTTAGAATCTTTCTTGTTTATCAAATATCAAAGTGCTGCATGGTCGGTGTGAGCAATCACCTTTGTACCCATCAAGTACGGGCGGAACTTCTCCATAGCAAAGACAATAGCAAGTAGCTCCTTTTGGTCACTTTGTAGTTGTCTTGAGCATCATTCATGGTCTTGCTAGCATAGTAGACCGGATAGAAGATTTTGTTGATACGTTGCCCCAAAGTTGCTCCAACCGCCACATCACTAGCATCACACATTAGCTCAAAAGGTAAGTTCCAATCTAGCACGGTGATAATAGGAGTAGTAGTCAACTTGAACTTGAGCAATTCAAATGCCTTCATACAATCTTTATTGAAATGGAACTTGGAATCCTTCTCCAAAAGTTTATACAAAGGGTTTACCACCTTGGAAAAGTCCTTGATGAATCGGCGATAGAAACCAGCATAACCCAAGAAGCTCCTCACTCCCTTCACGGATGTAGGGGGAGGGAGTTTGGAGATCACCTCAATTTTTGCCTTGTTGATCTCAATACCATGCTTTGAAATTTTGTGGCCGAGGACAATGCCTTCCTCGACCATGAAATGACACTTTTCCCAATTCAACACCAAATTTGTCTCCTCACATCTAGCCAAAACCCTATCCAAATTGTTCAGGCAATCCTCAAAAGAATTCCCAACCACAGAAAAATCATCCATGAAGACCTCAAGAATAATCCACCATGTCGGTAAAAATAGCCATCATACACGTTGAAAAGTTGCCGGTGCATTACACAAACCAAATGGCATCCGCGAGAATGCGAAAGTACCATAGGGACAAGTGAAAGTGGTGTTCTCTTGGTCCTCAGGAGCAATAAGGATTTGATTGTAGCCGGAGTATCCATCAAGGATGCAATAAAAAGCACGTCCGGCCAACCTATCAAGCATTTGATAAAGAAATGGAAGCGGGAAATAATATTTCCGAGTGACTTTGTTGAGTTTCCTATAGTCCATGCACACTCTCCACCCGGTGACAGTTCTTGTGGGAATCATTCATTCTTGTCATTTGTTATCACCGTCATGCCCCCTTTCTTTGGGACACATTGCACCAGAGAGGTCCACGAGCTGTCGGAAATGGGGTAAACAACCCCGGCATCCAACCACTTTATTATCTCCTTCTTGACCGCCTCTTGAATTTCTTCATTTAGCCTCCTTTGATGTTCAACAGAGGGTTTGGCACCCTCCTCAAAAATAATCTTGTGCATGAAAAAGGCGAGGCTTATGCCTCGGATATCCGCCAATGTCCAGCCGATTGCTCTTTTCCTCCTTTGTAGCACCTCCAATATGGACTCTACCTGCATGTTGTTAAACAAGAAGAAAGAATAACCGCTAAAGTAGAAGAAGGGCCAAGGAATTCATACCTGCGATGTGGAGGAATTGGCTTTAACTCCAAAGTGGGAGGCTCCTCGATTGAGGGTTTTGTTGGAGGAGTCTTCTGATTTTCAAGATCCAAAGATAGCTTGCAGGGCTCATAAGTGTACGACCCCATTCCTTGCAATGCATTAACACACTCCACATACCCTTCTTTCTTCTCAGCATCATCAAGATTGGGCAAAACGGCTTCCAAATTATCCTCAACATTCATTGTGGCATTAGCATCATCAATAATCATGTCGGTGACAAAATCCACGAACGAACAAACTTCATTACTATTCGGTTACCTCATAGATTTGCACACATGGAAGACCACCTTTTCATCACCCACCCGGAGAGTGAGCTCACCTGCTTCCACATCAACAAGAGCCTTCCCCGAAGCAAGGAAAGGTCTACCCAAAATGATAGGCACCTCGTAGTCCAACACATCATCAATAATGCCCAAAGGTCTCTTCATTGTATGATCTGCCATTTGCAACCTCATTGATGTGGGTCTTGGTTGCCCAATTCCCAAAGTTTTGAACACCGAGTAGGGCATCAAGTTGGTACTTGCCCCTAGATCACATAAGGCTTTGGCAAAGTCGGCACTCCCAATAGTACAAGGGATTGTGAAAGCGCCCGGATCTTCCAATTTAGGAGCCATTGAGTGCACAATTGCACTCACTTGATGTGTCATCTTAATTGTTTCACAATTCATCGATCTCTTCTTGGTTACCAAGTCCTTCATGAATTTTGCATATCCCGGCATTTGTTCTAAGGCACATTAATAGACAAACTCTTCATCATATCAATAAACTTTTTGAATTGGTTCTCACTATTTTGCTTTGCAAGCCTTTGAGGGTATGGAGGAGGAGGCCTTGGCATTGGCGCCTTAGCCTTTGGCACTACCGGTTCCGGCATGTCTATCATGTGTTCCCTAGATGGGTTCACTTCTTCTTGCGTCTCCTCCACATTTTCATAAATGTCAATTCTCACTTCTTCATTAGCTTGAACCACATTACTTGGGATTTCATCTTCTTGAACCACAACATCTTCATCCATAATTCTTCTTTGATTTGAGGTGGTTGCATCTCCACCTTTCCACTTCTAGTAGTCACGACCATAGCATGTCCTGTAGTATTCCCACCCTTCAGATTCACCACCGTATTGCTAGGTAGTGCCCCCTTAGGACGAGTGTTCAATGCTTGCGAGATTTTTCCTAATTGAACCTCCAAATTGCGAATAGAAATGTTGTGAGAGACTACTTGAGCATCGGAGTCGGCATTTTTCTCCATCATCTGTTTAAACATATTCTCAATTCTACCCATCTCATTGTTAGAAGAGCTCGGACCTTGAGGAGGATAGGGGGGTGGGTTACTCGGTTGTTGGAAAATCGGGGGCCTCTAAAAACCCGGCCCCGGTTATTATTGTTGTTCCACCCTCCTTGGTTATTGCCTCCCCAATTGCTTTGATTGTTGCCGCCCCAATTTCCTTGATGATTACCTCCCCAATTTCCATGGTTACCTTGATTATTCCAATTGCCTTGATTATTGTTACCACCACTCAAATTGCCTTGGTGGCCTTGGTTGTTCCAATTTCCTACTGACTGCCATAGTTGTTGATTTTGTCCTTGAGCATTGTTTCTTTGGCCTTGATAATTGTTTACATATTGAACTTCTTCTTCTTGCTCATTGAACAAATCACCTTGATCATAACCACTATCATCTTGCATGAATTGTTCCGGACGGCTTTGCATTTGTTGACCTTGTTGGCTTCTCTTGTTCATCATCATACTTACACCTTCCATCGCATTCACTTGTTTCGGCCCTTGAACTTGTTGAAGCTAAGCTTTGGCCAATTGGTTAATTGTGGTTGTTAACTCGGCACTAGCTTGCCCATGATCATGTAGTTCCTTGTGTAGGTGAATGACATTTGGGTCACCTTGAGGAACATTGGCTCTACTTTGTCATGCCGATGAGGTATCCGCCATCTCATCAAGAATTTCACAACCTTCGGCATAAGGCGTGTTCATGAAGTTGACACCGGGGAGTTGATTTACTATACACTGATTTGTTGTGTTGAACCCCATGTAGAAGGTTTGTTGGATCATGGCCTCGGTCATGTCATTATTCGGGCACTCTTTAACCATGGGACATCTTTCTAAAATCTCGTGCAATGGCTCATTGGGTTCTTGCTTGAATGCAAGAATCTCATCCTGAAGTGTCGCCATATGTCTCGGAGAGAAGACTTTGGCAATGAATTTTTCCGCCAACTCATCCCATGTGTGGATGGAATGATTGGGCAATCTCTCAAACCAGTCCAATGCCTTTCCCTGTAGAGAAAAGGGAAATAGCCTCAACCGCAGCGCATCCTCGGAGAAATTTGTTTGCTTGCTTCCCCAACAAGTATCAACGAACCCTTTGAGATGCTTGTAAGCATTTTTACTCGGAGCCTCGGTGAAGAATCCCCGTTGCTCAAGTAGTGTAAGCATCACATTAGTGATTTGGAAGTTTCCCTCCCTAATGCGGGGCGGGACAGTAGCACTTGCATAACCCTCGTTTGGTAATTGTCAGTGTGTCGCCGCTCTTGGTGGAGGTGGGGGAGGGACGGGAACATTATCATGAGATAGTCGGCCTCGCCTGTTTGCTTGAAGTTCGGGAAGAACCACATCTCCTTGATCATGGTCCACTTCCTCCCCCTAGGGCACATTCCCGATGGGCTCGTAGTTGAGAGCCATTCTCGTACCTATAATCAATTCATACACAAAGTTAGTGACTCGGAAGGAAAAGAAGACAAATCATACAAAAACCTAGACAAATAGCTAAATCCGTTTAATTCCCTGGCAATGGCGCCAAAAATTGATGTCACCCAACTCACACCACAAATATAGGTAGTGAGGCGATCGATGCAGTAATAAAACCCAACGCAAGTTGGGGTCGAATCCACAGAGAGTTAGAATTGAGATTAGGTATATATTTAGTATAATTGTATGATGTGCCTCAAATTACACTTCCACATTCTTGTTTGTTGTTTTATACTTCTACTTTAAGCTATTGATTGCAATTACAAAACTAGAAGACAATATTTTTGGTTTTGGTTATTTTTCAAATGATAAAAGATCTAGAGTCATGACTTCCACCTAGGTGGTTACCTAACGGGTTATAAGCTCTAGGGCAAGTTTGATTGGTCGGGGTTGTAATATAGCAATCACACACAATTACCCACTCTATATCTCTCGGTAGTTTGAGTGATTTTGCACAATTTGGCTTTCTCAAGTCCAAATGGGTATTGCACAAAACAATTGATATATGCTCAAGTCGGGTCTTACTATCTCTAGATTTGACCCTTTAATTGGGGCTATCAATTTCTTGAGTTCAACCCAATTTCTTGTTAGCCAAGTTTTCCTAGACTTATTCTTTCTTTTTCAAGTAGAGACTAAGTCAACTAGGCATGAATCAATATTTGCAACCATTAATTCTTGAATTCAAGAAAGAACTAGGATAAATATCACAAACAAGCCCTAAATCAAACACCCATTAAGTAGCCACACTAAGGTTGGACCACAACCCTAGCTAGAAATTTAGCTAATCATGAAAAATGAAGAAATTAAAGAATAAATTAAGATAGAATGCATAATAATTGATTAGGGAAAGAAAATCTAATGTTTAGAAGCTAATCTAGTACAATATTACTCAAAACAGTAAAGAAAAACGACTCAGGTGCTCTACAGTAATACAACTTAACCTAAAAATGACAAAAAGTTCTATTTATACTAAGCTGAAAATATCTGACAAAATTGCCCCTGCAGAGGTTGTGCAGCCGCACAATTCTGTGTGTGGTCTGCACTCTAAGCTTGACTGGTCAACTGGGCCTTCTGCGGTCGCATAAAAGCGGGATGCGGGCGCACTTCATTTGATTGTGCGGACCGTACAATTCTGAGTGCGGCTGCACGCTTGAACTTGAACTGGAACATGGCTCTCTGATTCTTCTCTTCTGCGGACTGCACAATTATGAGTGCGGCCGCACAATAATGGTGCAGTCCGCACTTCTTCATGGCCCAAAAATACAATTCTCTGAACTTCATCTTCTGCGAGCGCACTAGAATTGTGCGGTCCGTATTTTGCCTTGAAATTTTGTCAGAGGTCGCCCTTAGCTTCTGCAGCCGCACTCACTTTTCTGCGGTCCGCAATGTGCCCCTTTTAGCCTTGTTTTGGTCCTTGTCCAAATTTACACCTTCTTGATTTGATTTTCATTTCTTTGGCTCATATTACAACACTCTTTCAAGCAAGCACATTTCATTAGTTTTCGGGAATACCTTTAAGTAATTTTGGTCTAAAACGAAAGTAAAAGAGCGCAAATAAGTAGTCAAAATCCCTACTTATCAGTACACACTCGTCATTTCGTGTACACGTCTTCTAGATAATTCAAATGGTACTATCACCCAAAACCTAAATGGGTAGTTTCTCCCACACAAAGTTAGGAAAGATACTTACCTCAATTATGTTGATCCATCACTCAAAACATATTTTCCGTTTAAATTTCACCTCATATCAGCTCAAATCTAGCAAAACATAATTTAATATTAACAAACAATACAAGAGAAACAAAATGCGGATAATAAAGTTATGATCTTCAACTAAAATCAAAAGTCAACCCCGATCCTGCACCTCGGAACCCGACAAATCTTACAAATTCCGATAACTCATTCAATTACGAGTCCAACCATACTAATTTCACTCAAAAGCGAGCCAAAAATACTTTTCCCAATCCATATGGTGAGAATCCTCTCCAAAATCGCCAAAATCCAAGATCCACAACTCAAAATTTGATAAAATAACAAAAGCCCTCGAAATAGAATATTTATAATTTTTCCCAGGTATTCCTGTTACACGATCGCGGAACACGCCTCGCGATCACGGAGCACAAAATCACTGCCCAGGGAAATGAGCTACACGTTTGTTGAAAACACCTCGCGAACGCGTGAACAATTTGGCCAGCCTTCGTGAATGTTGTTTACTATGAAAATGGTAATTACAATTATATTTGATTTTGTGGTTCTAAAAATATGTGATCTATTTTTATGCTAGTTGTTTAGGCAACAGATGTTAAGTAATAGATTAGAAAATGAGATAAGAGCTTGAAAACAAGGTGATAACCAAACCAATAGGCTGATGAGCGGGGCCTCAGCTTGCTTATTCGGGCCTCGAGATCGAGCCTTATACCCTGCTGTGGGCAGTCGATGGAGGGGCTAACAGTTATAATAGATTCAATGACGGCTCTTTATGATCAATGATAAGCAATAAATGAAGAACAATAAATAGAACACGATGAATATAAGAAATAAATAGAAGTAATGAGATCAAGAGAATTTGTTAGATAGCACAGAGAATGTTCTTGTGTATTTAATATTGAGAACCAGATGGCTACAAAATGACAAGGATCCCCTTTATATAGCAGGGGGAATCCCAACATGGTACAAATACATTAATTACAAAGATATGGGGCTGGTACATCCATTTAATGCCATGATACGGGCCAGAGCTAGCCTACTAGACTTTGTCAGCTCTAGCCGTGCGCCTAGGGAACTACACATTGATCCACCGAGACCACTAATTTACATTGCCTCGAGGTCGGTCGTTACTTACACTACCTAGAAGTCGATCACTGAGGACCCTCGAGATGCCTTGATGATCGTGAAATTGACCCGTCGATGTCTACCGTATACAGATAGTCCCCGCGTTTCCTAGAGCGAAGTGAGAGGGAACGGTTTTGAACTCCTACTCCTTAAGCATTACCATCATGACGTCAGCACATCAGAGCATTAAATGCCATAACTCGAAAGCCGCACAAGGGTCGACGTCAATACGACTATCGAGAAGCCCACGAACCGCTATTGGTTCATCCTTTCCGCTGCCCATATGGCTTCTATAAATACATCAGTAGTTTGATAATTCATACTTTTACAACATCTTCAAGCTTTCAGGGCCAAGGTCATCCCCTTTCATATTCCTCCTTCTTCCGTTCTTGATTCCTTACTTACTTTCCCAGAAAGGCCTTTTCCACCACCATGGCTAGACCTCTAAAACAGTGCCTTGAAAAGAGGATGCTACCTCTTCGTCTCGAACATCCAAAGGCAATCCCAAAGTGATACCCACCGTTGAACAGTGTACCCCTACCGAGTTCAACACGGTAAACAATTTTTCCGTTGATAGACCCTCATCTACACCGGGCCGATGCGAACACATGTCCCGGTATATTAGTGTTGTGACCAATATATGAAAAGTGAATAAAGACTGTCGATGCGAGGAGGCAGTGCTGGTTGAGATCCCCCGTCCTGACGAGAGCATAACGGACCACAAGGCTAGCTTCCTTTATGTGTATACATACCCGTTCACTTTGGGTCCCGTCGATTCTTCAAACCCTTCTTCTCCGACGATAGATCCGGTTATCCTCAACTTCTATGACAAGTACCGAGTAACGCTTGGCCAAATCTATCAATCTGTCTGGAGGATAGTCTACATGCTCCGTTACTTCTCCAACAAGGTCGTGGGTACGACCTTTACCCTTGACCATTTGATCATATTGTATAGCCCTCGACTTTATTGAGGTTTGATTAAGCTTCACCCTCGGTCCAAGAACCCATTTTTCTCGAGCATTGATGAGGACAAGGATCGAGGGTGGATGAGCAAGTTTGTCCGAGTGAGAACCTCAGACATCATCCCGGCCGAAAGGATGCCATTCCCGGAGGAGTGGAATATGCAGCGTAAGTACCCCTCCTTCGAACATGCTTTATGGTCTTCTTACCTTCCTTCCAAAAAATGATCTCCCCTACGTTTACGCAGCTACCGTTTGGTATCCCGAAGCGGTCCAGGATTTGCCGGGATGGATTAGGCAATTAGATGTTGCGTTCCCATTTCTCGGGCGGTCTTGGCCCGACCTGGCTAAAATGCGGTGGGTGGCCA
Source organism: Nicotiana attenuata (assembly GCF_001879085.1). Lineage (NCBI taxonomy): Eukaryota > Viridiplantae > Streptophyta > Magnoliopsida > Solanales > Solanaceae > Nicotiana > Nicotiana attenuata. The sequence continues at coordinate 217,413 of NW_017671524.1, forward strand.
AGAATCATGGTAAAATTCTTCTTGCCACCTGTATCATATTTCTATATTTCTTCCCCATATTCTCCGTGCTGATAAATTTTCATCACTATGTCCGCGCAGGCCTTGGCGATGGAGTGTAGATAAGACCGCCTCCCGACAGCGAGGTAGAGGCTCCGCAGCCTGATAAGGGCAAGAAGAGGAAGAAAAAGGCAGCTGCTGATTCTCCTTTGGCAAAGAAACCTAAACCACGCAAGCCTCGAGCTGCTGCCCGGACCTTGGCTTCGGGTTCCGGAGCAAGTCCCAGTACTGGGAATGAAGACGACGATGATGATGAATACCGTTTGGTACAAAGGACGACGCCGGGCACGGACGTCCCGCAAGAATCCCGACCAAAGGCCGTTGAATCGGGAATGTTCGATTCAGGTCGATCCCGTATGGTAGAGACCCTCGAGGAGGGTGCGAACGCGATCCCTGAGCCCCTGGTCGAACGTGGTGCGGTTCTTGTCAAGGAGACCGTTGCTGCTGGTTCTGAAGGGTCCGGGCCCGGAGCTTTTCGGGACAGGTTTTCCCCTTGGCGATATCGAAGCCCTGGGTGGCCTTAATTTAGGACCTCGGTTCTCACCCGGGGAATACAGGGACGCTCAGGACCCGAACGCTACCAACGTGGCTCGAAGGGGGAGATGAGCTTGACAACTTCCTTGATGGCGTGGTAGATGTTAGTGAGGACATTGATCTCGCCGCTCCCAACGCTATCGTGGAGGCGGAGAGATTCCAGCAGAAGGTGATAGCTTTTTATGTACACTTTTCTAGTCTCAAGTACTTTTCCTCATTTTTTTTGACTCTTTTGTTTCGTTGTAGGCTAAGAAGATATGTGATCACGCCCTCTCTAGGCGCCAAGGTGAGCTTTCATACCGTGAGAAGGAGCTTGAGAAGCTCACCTCGGGATTGCAGGAGTTGGAGGCCTAGTCTGCCCTGAAGGAGGAGGAGTTAAACGAGCTTCGGGCGAATTTGGAGGGAGTGCTCCGATAAAAGGCTGGCCTTGCCGAGTAGGTAGCTTGTTATTCATAAATTCGTTCACCATTCTCATAATTCGATGTTTGCCGACTTATCTTTTCCTTTGCAAATCAGGCAGAAGGGTGTTCTCGCGGAGCGACTTCGGGAAGAAGCTGCTGCTATGAATATGAAGATCCTCGAGCTGAGGAGGCGAAACGAGATTGGGACCTTGGAGTTGGAATCAATCTAGGGTCTTCTCCGAAATGCTCGAGAGGAGGTTGTCGCGCTATTTGCGGCCAAGTTCGAGGTCGAGGAGAATGCCGCAACATATCTGAGAGACGCTGCTACTGCGAATCAGCTATCCCGAGAGATATGGAGGAGGCCGAGCAGAAGCTGACTCGGATTGTCGCTTACGTTCGCGCAAAGGCGAGGAGGCAAGCCTTAGAGAAATCCAATGTTGAGGGTGCCAATCTCTTAGCTAAGATCGAGGAGGCCCGAGATTTGGAGAAAGAGTTGGCACTCATAGTCACTTTGGATGAAGGTCCCGGAGATGGTTCAGAGGGCAGTGGCGACGAAGAGTAGGCATGTGTCGCCTTTCCTTTTCTTTTTTTCTTTTATTTTTGTGCATGTATTCTCGGGGAAACGGGTCTTGTAAAGGTGCCCTTTACAAACATATTTTTGGTAATGTAAAAAAGGTTTTTTGTTTCCAGCATTGCATTCTTTATTTTTCAGCGATCATGCGAATTCAGTCTTCGAACTTTGATGTCGACTCTTAAGAGTTCATATTTGGGGGCAATCGGGACTCTCGAGATCGGGCACCATCTCGAGGTTATGTCGATGGCTTCTTTGGAGTCGATGCTTATAATAGCAGAGACCCTCGGGGTCTTAATATTCCCCGAGCACCTCGTGACGGAATTATTCATGCGACACGGTAGTGGGGCCCTCGGGATGGTCCCACCTGTACATTTCCAAAAAGTGGTGTTGTCATGGCCAGACCTAATTGGTCTTCTGGATAGGCGAGCAGCCGCCGTTTGGCTCTATATATGTGTTCGCCCATTTCTTAACGGGGGATTCTGCTACTCTGGGTAACTATCCCTCTCATAGAACTTTTGTTCTTTGCTGTAGTTCTCTCGTCATTTCAACTTAGAGCATTCACCCAAATATTCATCCCCCTCTTCCTATTTTACCGTAGCCATGGCTGCTACATCAAAATTCATTCATCAAGGAGAGGAGAGTTCTGCTTCTGTTCCGCGTCCGATCGGTAGTACACCGCCGGTATCTGGCGAGCGGACCTCGAGGTGGTTTGTCTCGAGGAGAGACATTACGTCGGAGAGACCTCCCAACGCTCAAGGGCATCAGGAGCATGCATCGAGGTTCATCTCCTCAATAGGGGAAGAACATCTCGAGATGATTAGGAAAGACTGCGGATGGGGAGAAGAATTGGCACTGTAGGTACCATCCCCGAAGGAGAGCATTGTGACCCATGTCGAGGGGTTTTTGAATGTGTATACGTATCCTTTTACGTTAGGCTCCCCTGACAAGGTCGTGCTTGATTTCTATAGGAGGTATCAGGTTACCCTGGCGCTGGTTCACCCATCCCTTTGGAAGATAGTGCTGATGATTAGGTACTTTGCGGACAAGGCCGGACTTGAATTCACCCTTAGCCATCTCGTTAGGCTATATCTGCCTCTACATTACCAGGGCTTGATTACTCTGCGACGTCGATCCACCCGGCCCCCTGTCGTTAACGACGAAGAGAACGAGGACCGAGGGTGGATGAGCTGGTTTTTTCGAGCACGGACAGTCGATATTATCCCTAGAGAGTTTTTGCCATTTCCTGAGAAATGGAATTTCGCACGTAAGTGGCATACTTGTAATTTTATTGCTTTGTCCATAGTGGGGACGAGCTTCGTAAAGACGTATATTTTTTTTATTTTATTCACTCCAGCGATTCCTTGGCTGCCGGACGAGGTTCCTGAGCTGGCTGAATGGTCTCGTAAGTTGGCAGCATGCTCGACCTATGATAAGCGCAAATGGCGAGACCTGTCCAAGGGGAGATGGGAGGCAAAGCATCTTGGTAAGTGCTTAGGGCTTGTTTCCTCAAGAAGGTACTTTCTTTTTAGCGCACTAACTCTACCGTCGCAGGTGTTGGAGGTTTTTTCGAGATCAAGGCGTGTCCCCTGGGGGAGAAGGAGAAATTCCCGACCTCGGGGTCGAGGATTGATAATAAACAGAAAGAGTCTTCGAGGTGTGAGGATGCTCGCGGCGGGGCGAGTCCATCTCTGAGGTTCAAAAGAGACGAGTCGGCCGATCTTCCGGCTTCGGAGGCCTCTGCTCTCGAGAAAACATTTCTCGTTTCCGTCGAAGGTACTTCGAGGGATAAGGGTCATCCGGCGCCTCCCTCTTCTCCTACCGAAGGCATTTTGGGGGGGACTAAGCCGTCGGATGTATGCTCGACCTTTGGTGAGGCTCAGCGGCTTAGTTCCATGGTAAGTTGTGGTAGCTGGTATATGCTCATTTTAGTTTTGCGTCTTTCTTATTGAGCTTTCTTTTGCAGGCCTTTAACAAGCTTAAGTTCGAGCTGCTTCGTCGTGAAGCCAAGCTACGGAAAGCTTTGGATGGGGAGAAATACCTTAGGCTTCTTTGTACGAAAAAGGAAGACGAGCTAGCGTGCCTGCGCTATAAGGCGGATCGAAGTAGGAACTAGAGGATTGTCTCAAAAGACAGGTAACCTTTGTTTTGAGCTAATGCATGCTCCAACCTTTGTTTTCGCAGGCTAATATTTTCCTCTTTCAGCTGCACAGAAAAATGAGGACCTGGAATGACTTTGGGGCGAATTTGTCCAGATTAAGCATGAGCACGACGAGCTAAAAGCTCAGGTCGAGACCCAGAAGGATGCCTTGGCCAAGGCTTCCGCCCTTGAGGTGCAGTTCTGGAACGTTCGGGTGAACAGCCCGGTCCGAACGAGCATGATTGCAAGGCTCGAGTCGGAAATTTTAAAGATGAAGGCAGAGATCGTGGATGCCAGGGCCAAAGCCGTAATGAGCCGAACTAAGGCTGACAAGAAGGTGGCGGTCTATTTAAAGGACGCTGCTGATGCTCGAGCTGAGCTGAGAAGGGCTCTCGACCGTGAGAGCAGAAGCTTGGAGTATGCACGGTGAAAATCTCGGAGGGAAACCCTCGAGGAGATTCATGTTAGGGGCTTTGATCTCTTGAAAGAGATAAAGCAAGCAATGGCGGACGAGTACGACGCTAAGTTCTTTCTATCCAATGTCGAAGATAACAAGAAAGAGACCGATGGGTCGTAGTCCCCGAGAGGGACGTAGATTAAGCCTTTCCTTTGCTGATTTTGTATATAGCACTTTCAAAGTATATTGTAAATGGAGCTTGTATTCTTTCACATATGTGTACAAAAAGAAATCTTGCAACTTTATTTTTCATGTACCCTTCGATGTTTATTAGCCATCCGCAAGAAGAACTGGTCTTCGAGTTAAAAGGAATCCTTGGATTCATAGTATGGCCCTAGGGCTTATTAGGCTGGCCCGTAGGCTCTTATGCGCTTTGGTCTGTATAACCTTTTAATGTAAGTTGGCATCTTAGGCTCTTATGCTTTCGCCCTTAGGCATATTTAGTTAACTATTTTGGGTTCAGTTTCCGAATCAGGTTTCGACTCGAGCTCATTTGACCCTCAAGTTTTTGAATTTAAAGTTGGCCCTTAGGCTTTTACGCATTGGGTCGGTACGACCTTTTAATGTAAGATGGCGTCAGCGGCTCTTATGCTTTGGGTCGGTACGACCTTTTAATGTAAACTGGCATCAGTGGCTCTTACGCTTTAGGTCGGTACGACCTTTTATATGGGCTGGCGACAGTGGCTCTTACGCATTGGGTCGATGCGACCTCTAATATAGGCTATATTTCTCCCTCGTTAAGGACTTTTGAAGTTGTGTTTGCCCAACTCTTCGACGGATTGATAAAACCTCGATTGTGAGCCGTTATATGGCGATGATCGAGCACCTCGAGAGGTTTGGCTCGGAGGCTGAGTATCTCGAAACCTGTAGTTAGGAGCTGACATGGTTGAAGCTCTTTTGCCTATGTCGAGGGTAGCCTGTTTAACCGGTTCTTTTCAAAGTATATTCGAAGTAATTAAAGGCTTGTGATTTTATAGCGACGGTCGGGCGTCCTAGAGTCGCGTTAGTTTGGCTGGTACAGCCTTATGACCGTAGTCATTGTGTTTGGCCGGAGCCTTTCAGCCCCCAAGTGAAGTAGTTTTGGCATCTATATCGAGGGTATGCCTTTTTAGGGGTCTTACAAGTTTTACATGCCTTTGAGGTCTTACAGTTATTGTCACTTGGTACAAGTGTGGTTCATGCCTTGCTTGAGGTCTTATAGATTTTACATGCCTTTGAGGTCTTACAGTTTTTGTTGTTGCCTTATGTAGGTCTTACGAGACCGAGGCTGGCCGTATGTGGTCTTATGGCCTCGGTTTTTGATAAGTCGATGGGGGTGGCGATTGGCGACAGTCCTCGAGTCATCGAGGGTTTTTTGGCTCGGGAGCCATTACTTGTAAACTTGGTGTTTCCTCATTGAGGGCTTATGATTTCGGAGTTTTCCAACCCGGAGGTCATGTGACCTTGAGTTTTTCGACGCCAGTCCCCGAGTGTTCGGGACGTTTTTGGCTCTGGAGTTATTTTTTGATTTTTGTGTTGCCTCATCGAGGGCTTATGAGTTTGGAGCTCCGACCCGGGAGTCGCATTGTTTCGAGTTGTTGACGCCAGTCCCCGAGTGTTCAGGACGTTTTTGACAGAGGAGGCATTTTTGCAAAAATACCGAGCTTCTTTGAAGCGCAAAATGCTTTTTTAAAAGTATTCTTTGATTACTTGGTACAAGTATACATGTCTTTGTTGTTGAGGGCTCAGTTATTCTATGCGGGCACGGTTCGTTCGACCGTTTGGCCTGGTACATTGTTTTCCTATCGAGACCCCATTTAGCGCATCCTGGATTCTTCGAGTAGGTGACCTTCCAGGGGGATGCCCCCAGTATACGAGGTTGATTGCAAATGAAGCCTTGAATACTTGTTAAGTTTTCCTTAGGCAGCATATAGATATTGCCTTGTTAAAAACCTTGCCGGTAAAATCCTTCTTGGGATAAAAACCCGGTCGAAGGAAAAGAGTGCAACGCATACTTTTGAAAAATTAAGGCCTTCGAGCTGGATTAGCGCTTCGACTGTCTCAGTCGGACACCTACACAAAGGTTAGTGGGAAGTGTAAATTAAAAAAGGGGTATGGTTATACCTTAGTGGCGCTGGCGCTTTGAGCCTCAATAGGCTTCGGTATTTGCTCCGAGGACACGGTAGGGTCCTTCATTTGTTCATTCGGGTACAGCTGAGAGCATGCCTCGTGGTTACTATTATACTGTTTGTTTATTCTTCAGTTCCTTTGATGGTGGAGATATTGGTATTTTGGGTTGTGCCGGCCACATTGACTGGTAGGGTGGTTTCCCCTTTCGTTGTTTCGCTTGCCGTGTTGACTCCATTGAGAACTCGAGAGGCGGGCATAGTTTGGTCAAGAAGCCCAAGCTGCTCTATCACCCTCGACCTGATAATATTGGCTGAGCTACCAGGATCCACAAGTACACGTTTGATTTAAAATGTAATCACAAGAAAAGAAGTTACCAGTGCGTAGTTATGGGGTCGAGAAAGAGCCTCGAGTTCGCTTTTCCCTGGTGAGGGATGTTTTTGTATCTCCTGACTGTGGGTTCCTGCAAGGCACTGACACCTTAGAAGATCGTATGGATGACATGTTGCGGCTCATCTGCTTCGTTCTTTTTGGTCGCCTCTCTTTCCCGGAACTGATTTTTGGCTCGGTCGCTGAGGAATTCCCGGAGGTGACCTTTGCTGAGTAATCGGGCCACTTCTTCCCGAAGTTGTCGGTAATCTTCGGTCCTGTGACCGTGCGTGTTGTGAAATTCACACACTAAGTTATGGTTCCTTTGTGAAGGGTTTGATTGTACAGGCTTTGGCCACCTGGTGTCTCTGATTTTACTGATGGTGAATACGATGTACGAAATATCAACGTTGAAGTTGTACTCCGACAAGTAGGGCGCATCCGTCGGCCCTGCGTGTCTGTCGAATCCAGCTCTGCTAACAAGTCCCCGAGGATTCTGGCCTCGGTCCGTCCTCCGGTCATTGCGGGGTATGTTGCGCCTTGGGGCGTTTCTTCTATCTTTGGTGTATGGTTGGTATCTTTCTTTATTCGGCTTTGATTCTTTTTCCGGAAGCCTGTTAGGATACACCGAGCCCGAGGGGGCTCCCATTTGGTCGTCTTCGACCCTGATCTTTGATTGGTATCGGTTGTGGATGTCCGACCAAATCACGGCTGGGTATTCGACTAAGTTCTGCTTCAGCGAAGCTACCGAGCTTCGCTCGTTCAAACCTTGAGTGAAGGCCTGTACCGCCTAGTCATCGGAGACCGGTGGTAGTTCCATTCGTTCCATTTGAAAGCGAGATACGAACTCTCGCAGCATCTCGTTCTCCCTTTGCTTGATTTTGAAGACGTCGGATTTCCTGGTAGCTACTTTGATGGCAACAACATGTGCCTTTATGAAAGAATCAGCTAGCATGGCAAACGAATCTATCGAGTTTGGGGCCAGGTTGTGATACCACATCATCGCCCCTTTTGAAAGCGTCTCTCCTAACTTTTTCAGTAGGACGGACTCGATCTCATCATCCCTTAGGTCGTTGCCTTTCACCGCGCAAGTGTAAGAAGTGACGTGCTCGTTGGGGTCCGAGGTTCCGTTGTACTTTGGAAGATCGGGCATCCTGAACTTCTTTGGAATGGGTTTCGGAGCAGCTTCCTGTGGGAATGGCTTCTGTACGAACTTCTTTGAATCCAGACCTTTCAGGATCGGGGGTGCGCCCGGAATTTGGTCGACCCAGGAATTGTAGGTCTCGACCTTTTTGTCGTTGGCTTCTATCTTCTTCTCGCCCGACTCGATCCTCTTTGTGAGGTCCTCGAGCATCTTTACGCTGGCGGGGTCCACTGCCGACCCGATGTTGCTTGATCTCTCTGGTGCCTGCTCGGCTAGGGGAGCCATCCCCGGTGCTACCGTGCTGGGAGTTTTCCGATGACTTTGCAGCTGAGCGATCGCCAGCTGTTGTGCCTGTAACATTTCAAAAATAACATGAAGGCTAACCTCCCGTTCTTCCCCAGCCGGGGTTTTCTGAGCTTCTTGTTGGTCTCCTTGGCGCATGCTCCTGTTAGTGTGGGAGCTTATATCGATGTGTTGGGCATCACATGAGACCGCGTCCACGGGAATTGGTTCTGGTGCATTCTCAGGGTTTCGTGGTGGTACACCAACACCTGGGACGTCAACGCCATTTTCTCCATGGTCTTCAAGATTCACATTTTCACGTGCATTTACTGAGTTAGACATTTTGACCTGAAATCAAAGATCTTGGAAAATGAGATAAGAGCTTGAAACAAGGTGATAACCAAACCAATAGGCTGATGAGCGGGGCCTCGAGCTTGCTTATTCGGGCATAGAGGTCGAGCCTTATACCCTGCCGTGGGCAGTCGATTGAGGGGCTAATAGTTATAATAGATTCAATGACGGCTCTTGATGATCAATGATAAGCAATAAATGAAGAACAATAAATAAAACACGATGAATATAAGCAATAAATGGAAGTAATGAGATCAAGAAAATTTGTTAGATAGCAGAGAGAATGTTCATGTGTATTTAATATTGAGCAACAGATGTCTACAAAATGACAAGGATCCCCTTTATATAGCAGGGGGAATCCCAACATGGTACAAATACATTAATTACAAAGATATGGGGCTGGTACAGCCATTTAATGTCATGATACGGGCCAGAGCTAGCCTACTAGACTTTGTCAGCTCTAGCCGTGCGCCTAGGGAACTACACATTGATCCACCGAGACCACTAATTTACATTGCCTTGAGGCCGGTCGTTACTTACACTTCCTCGAAGTCGATCACTGAGGACCCTCGAGATGCCTTGATGATCGTGAAATTGACCCATCGATTTCTACCGTATACAAACGCATACCAAATCTCACGAACGCGATGAGCAACATTCCACCAGCCTCCAATTCCCTAACGCGAACGTAGAACCTTCAACGTGAACGCAGATAACAACCAGCTAAACCTTCGCGTTCGCGTGCCCGTCGTCGCGTCCGCGATGAGCAAAATCACCGATCTCCCAGAATCACTTTTCTATCGCGACTTCATATTCGCAATCGTGAAGAACACCAGGCACAACAGAAACCTGCAACTCCAAACAAGTTCGAAATGATCCGAAACCACCCTGAAACTCACCCGAGCCTCTCGAGATCCCGTCCGAATATATCAACAAGTCCCATAACATAACACGGACCTACTCGAGGATAACATAACACGGACCTACTCGAGGCCTCAAATCACATAAAATAATGTCAAAACTATGAATCACACCTCAATTCAAGCCTAATGAACTAATGAACTTTCAACTTCTACCACTTGCGCTGAATCATATCAAATCAACTTGGAATGACCTCAAATTTCTCATGCAAGTCCCAAATGAATCAACGGAGCTATACTAACTACCGGAATCGCAATCCGTGTCCGATATCAACAAAGTCAACTCCCAATCAAACCTCTCAACCTTCCAAACCTTCAACTTTTCAACTTTTGCTAAATACACTGAATCAACCCACGGATCTCCAAATCTGAATTCGGACATACGCCTACGTCCTAAATAACTATATGAAGCTATTGGGATCATCAAAATATCATTCCAAAGTCGTCTACAAGAAAGTCAAACTTGGTCAACTCTTTCAACTTCAAGCTTTTCAAGTGAGAATCATCCTTCTAAATAAATCCTAAATCATCCGAAAACCGAGCCCAACCACACACGCAAGTCATAATACACAATACAAAGCTACTCGAGACCTTAAGCCACCGAATAGAATGTTGATTTTTAAAACGAGCGGTCGGGTCGTTACAACACGAGGATGTATAAGATTAGGAATAATGATATTCGGGAAAAGGTGGGTGTGGATCCCATTGATAATAAGATGCGGGAAGCGAGGATCAGATGGTTCGGGCATGCATAGAGGAGAAGCCCAAATTTCCCCGGTAAGGTGGTGTGAGCGGCTGGCTTTGGAAGGCACGAGAAGAGGTAGAGGGCAGCCTAAGAAGTATTGGGGAGAGGTGATCAGGCAGGACATGGTGTGGCTTCAGATTTCCGAGGACATGGCCCTTGATAGGAAGCTGTGAAGGTCAAGTATTAGGGTTGTAGGTTAGGATGTAGTTGAGTCTACTTCTACTTTGTACCTAGGTGAGGCTAGTCTAATATGATTTTTGTCTTAGACTGCTAGTGGTTAATGTTGTATTCTCATTACTTTTTTGTTTCTCATAATGCCGGGTCTATGTACTAGCTATTCCTTTTGCTTTTTATCTATTTTCTGGTCTTTATGATGTTGTTATTATTCTTATAGTATCTATTGACAATACTGATATATTGTCTCTTTTTGTTTTCTTGAGCCGAGGGTCTCTCGGAAACATCTCTCTACTCCTTTTGGGTAGGGGTAAGGTCTGCGCACACGCTACCCTCCTCAGACCCCACTAGTGAGATTTTACTGGGTTGTTGTTGTTGATAAGGGAGTCTATATATAACTTCAATGTTTTCTATCTGCAAATTTTATTAATGTATTATTTCAGAACTTAGCTTATGAAACTACTGGAATGATAAATGGGATCAAGAATGCCACCTTTTAAGTGACATCTGCATAAACACACTTTTATATTGTTCAATAAAGTAAATTCATATATTTAAATTATGTTTACTTGTTGTTAGTACAATAAACTAATTATTTGAAAAGAATTAATCCCTACATAATAATTTATGTATAACTAATCCTTTCATAATAAAAATTTGCATAATTAATGCCTCCATAACTAATCTGCATGTGCATAACTTATGTTCCAAACCAAACAACCCCTTAGGTTATGGAAGTTTCTAGTAACCAAAAAACGCAAGACTAAATAAATGAATAAGAATGTTTATTACTTTTCTTTCCACAGGAGTTAATATTCAAAACACAAGTTTAATCATGATCGAACAAGACATCTCTATGTTAAAGGTGGACAACTTCTAGAGTCACTTGGATGGCTATTATTCATAAGAATATGAATTCTCGTGGGACTTAACTTGAATGGTTAGGGGGGAAGGCCATTAAATTTTGCAATTTCTTTTGTTTTATCTATTAGCATTTTTACGTTGAAAGGTCATGTTTTTTTACAATATAATACAAATAAACATAAAACTCATGCTAATCTATCAATACGTTATACTTTTAACTTACAGCGTCATGAGTTTTAATAATAATGATTCACTTGTCATTGTCCTCAATTTAGCCTTGATTGTTCTCGTGTTGACTAAGTAAAGAAAGGAAAAACCTTAGAACTGAAGATTCTCCATTAAAAAATATATACTATATAACAGGCAAAAAGGAATTAAAATGGTTTGATATTTCTTTATACAAATCCACATATGAAATATAGCATAGGCCAAGGCCATTCATCTACCCAAATTTCAGGAGATACATGGTCCGCTGCTTTTGAAAAGAGAGGCTAATCTCCAATTTTTTTCTCCCACAAACACTAACTTCTATAATTAACTAACATCTAATTTCCTTTTCCCCTACTTTCCAAAAAAGAAAAAGAAACAACGAAAAAGGGGCTGATATTTTCCCAATAATGCCCTCCATCCACAGAAGATCCAACCACAATATATTACTCAAAAGAAGAAAAATAACACTACTAAACCAAGGGCAAGAAAGGAAATTAAAAGGAAACAACCCCTTTCCTGTCCCCAAGTTCTGAAATGCAAAAAAAAAAAAAAAAAAAAGGACTCGTTTTGTCTTTGACCTCTATCAAGAAGGAATGGCCAAAACAAATGCCTGTCCTCTGGCAAGCAAAAGAATCCCAACAAAGATCATTCAACCGTTCCATCTTTTCCCATTTTGTTTTTACAGTTAAGTTGAGTGTCTTTTTCATTTCAATTCCTGAAAAAGCATTGGCTTTCCCATTTTACTAGCTATACCAAAAAAGTAAAAGCTGCTATTTCATCACCATCTTCTTCAATTCTTTTTCTTTTCCTAATCAGCACATTGTTTTCCTGCATAGGAGATATATATAATGGTATATTAATGAGCTATTAAAGGAATGATAATGGTACATTGGTTAGTTTTCTAGAGGAAAAAAATTGCAGTTAGTATCAAAGACAATGTTATTTCTTGGGACCCAAATCACCGTACTAAATAACGTAGAAAAAAAGAATATTTTTTATATTTACGAAAAAAAAAATGTTTATTTTTTTACCAACACAGTAATGTCTAGTAAGACAGACCATAATGCTCGACAAGGAAAAGCACGGGGCAAAAAGTAGGTGCTTTAATCCATAAATTTCAACTATTCCAGGTGAATCATGTTACTTCACAAATTTTTAAATAGGACAAGCACTCATATTTTCACAGAAAGCAGCACCAGGTAAATTACTTCCCTTTTTTTTTCACTTTTGCGAATTATATTTTAGTCTAAAAGAATATCTTGCTTTTGAACCCTGTTGAATTTGGTCGGAAACAATTCAGAAACCTGTCCAAAACTCAAAAGTACTACTCTCCTACTACTACTAAAGTAACTACTAGTAACTGCCAGATAGCAAGGATTGCTAGTCACCATCTGAATAGTGACTTTTGTACTATGATTTATTGGCCCTTACCTAATAATTGTGTCCAAAACATTAATGCAATTGTTTATACTACGCTTAACTAATTCTAATCATTGCACCCACGCTTCAATTATACAGAGTTGCAACTTGCACAAGAAATCCTGAGTCAAAAGAGGATGTGACCAAAGTAAGTTAAATTCAAAATACCGGTAATAAAGAAGAGGATAATCTTGCATCATGGTAGACTTTCTACATCACATTCTCTTGGGGTGCTCTTCTTTCGATCTGCGTAAACACGAGATGCTTTGTGCACCAGACTATCCCTTTTATGAAGAAAAGTCTTGGAGCAACGTTGAAGTTGTCTTCGTATTACCTATAGGTCATGAGTTCGAGCCGTAAAAGCAGTCACTAATGCTTGCATTAAGGTAGACTGTCTAGATCACATCTCTTGGGTGCGGCCCTTCCACAGACCCTACGCGAACACAGAATACCTTATGTATCGGGCTACCCTTTTTAATGTAATGATTGTGACAATTTACTCAATAGCGTTAATTTAGTCATTGAGCATGGAGTCAAATTAAGGAGATAAAGGTAGTTTCCTAATCTAGTCTTGCCTAGACGAACCCAAGTGATCCTAAGGGGTCATTTGGTACGTCGACTAAATTATTTTGAGATTATAATTCTGGAATTATAATTCCTGGGCTAATTTATCCGACTTGGGGGTGGAATAATATAATCCCGAGTTTGATGCGATAAGGTGAGAGAAGGTGGAATATCCTGTATTTTTTTATGAAGTAAGGGGGTGGGATATCCTGTATTAAGACTGGGATTAAATTTATAACAAGTTTGGATGACGCATATAAAGTTATAAATTTGTACCGTCAACCAAACATGGTATAAATTTAATCTCACACATTATCCCATCACATCTAGCGTACCAAACAACCCCTAAGGGTATATCAACCGATAAATATTCCCAAAAGCTGTAGGAACAAATAAGTTGGAAAAATAAAATGTGGATGAAGTAGGTAAAATAGTGACCACTCTGAAATAACACTCTATAGTGTAACTTTCAGCTCAAAAAAGCAAAGGTGACACCATGAAAGGCACATAGCAGGGAAAAAGAATGTGCTTTGTCTAACAGTCAACCACAACATGATATAGAAAAAAGTACTCCCTATATATTCCAAATACCCTTCTTTCCTTTAATTCTTTCCGGACTACGGACAGTGTCCATGAACCCAAGGTTATACCATACATTCCCTCTCCCAAAATGACCATAAGGTCCCCTACAACCTTTTTTGGGTTCCATTTTTAAAATGACTACAAACTCCATCTCTATAATGAAACAACTAAGTGTCGGTGGACTAATCAGGGGTTTGATCTTTTGAAAGACATGCAAGAAAATGACATATGACGGAGCCCACGTATACATACAAACAAACATACAAACAACACCCTATGTATTATCTTCTCGTGATTTATTTATGATTTAGAAAACTTAACGTATATATTACTAAGGCAAAAGGGTCTTAGATTCATATCATAATATACCAATTATTAGTGTTATGGGTCCTAGTTGATATCATTATCATCAAGCTTAGGTCAGACATGCTTTGACTTGGAAAAATTTATCACCATTATTGAATACACAAAAAGAATCAGACCAAATGGAAGGATATGAAAGAAGAATTTACCTTCTTTTTTTTTTTTTTTTAAATTTTGCTTGACTTGGTTTACTATTTGAGAGATGTTTGGGAAGCTTTTGGTGTAGCTTGCTTAAATGCAACAGTGGGAGCTATCCGACAACTCCTTTTCTGATGCTCTTGCACTAATTCTCCAGCAAACCAATCAAGTTTCTCAAAATTGCTTTGCTCTGCAATTCTCTTGCCACCGAAAAGCACAGACTCTACATTTTTCTGTTTCAGCATTTCATCTGCTATCTTCACCAACGTTTTCACATTGCTCGGACTTGGGTCAGCGTCTACATTCACCCCACAACGACCGAAGCTCGATCCGTTAGCCTGCCATCATCAAATTAGTTTAGAAACTGAAAAGACCATTTAATTTTACTAAGATATCATCCAAGTTAAAGACAAATTGTAATAGCTGAAAGCAACAAGTCACTCTACCTTAGCTTTATATGTTTGAATTTAGAACATTTTAAGACTTACTAATGATCGGTAAAGGATAGATAGAGAAAGCAAATATTCCTCGACTGGAAGAAGCATCAGTTGATGACGAAACTCAACAGTTTTCAGTCTGACATTTATAAACCGTGTGGGACTTGTTTAACTTATCCCTTTATTCTTCGGAATGATCAATTGATCATCAATATATTATTATTTCATTTGGTCAAATTATCTAAATCTTCTCCATATAGTATTCTCCTGGCACACATTCCATTGATCAATTCCATACCCACATCCACTATTACCCTCTTCAATAAGTAAACTGTAAAGGGTAAAAAGAAACCAAGCCCCACCATTGGCAGTACAGTAATAAAGCAAGGTCTCGAGGACAAGAATTTGGTAAGAGAATAAATTGGCAGGTCAAAATAGCTGGGAGAGAGGTACTTGGTAATCAATATGACAGTGAGGACCATCCTTGAGATACAGAGCCTCTTCTTTAGCATACAGATTTAGGTGACACAAGAAAAGTTAAAGAACATAACTACTCTCTTGTTCTCTTTATATCAGAAATCTGTGTGTCACGAAAATGGTGTTGATTATGAATATCATCCTTAGCAAAATATGGAAAAACTACAGCTCTACACATTTTTGCTGTACTAATTGGCAAAGAGTGCCACATTCTTGATTTAGTAACTTTCCAGCAACAAGATATTACTCCCAATTTCTGGTACCAAATTATCCAGTGCCAGTTAGACTATAGGAAGGTACTGCCCCCTTTATTCCCAGGTGGAAAAAATTTAATCTTTATCATTATTTTTCATCATTACTAAAACTTACTTTATTCCAAGAAAATCAACCAATATTCCCACACCCCCCCCCCCACCCCAAAACTTTTTGGTCCTTTCTGTAATTGATATTTAAAAGAGATCACTTCTCCCCAGTTACACACACAGAGTGTGTGTTTTTGTGTCTGAGTCTCGCCAACCAATGGGTTTGTCTAGTTGTTAGCTAACGACAACATTGTTCCTGGTGGCCTCAATTTTGACTGCACAGTTTCTCTAGTTGCACACAACAACAACACTATCAATTATCCTAAAACCTGTAAATGGATGTCTATGCGTCAATATTCTTCAAGAAATTAAATTGCATACGACCAAATTATCAAACGGCGCAGGTTAGAGGTTAGACTCACCCCTACAAACCACCCACCCCCTCCTCCTCTCCCATTCCAAAGACACCTTTCCCCAGCCTGTCCCCTTTCTCCTGGCCCCCATGTAATCTACAAGCTCATTCATGAACTATATCTACTACTAAAATTTTGGAACAAATTTTAGAGTTAAATGTGCCCCCATCGGATTATCTTTATTTGCTGTAACAACTAAGTTGTTTTATTTTAAGATTATAAATCTCATATTTACGGAGTCTCCCTTGTAGATATCCTTTGATAATTATAAAAAATTTAAAATTCTTTACGCTGACTGTATAAACTATTAAAAGATCAATAGGTACCTGAATGCGCACGTAATTACTGCTACGGTATTGGCCAAAAGCCATGGCAACTGAGTGGTCCACCACATCAGCTGAGCCATCGCCAGAAATTCGAGCCATTGGTCGAGCCCAGTCTTTTGCCTTCCAATTCTTGACTTGCTCATATTCAAAGCTTCCTTCAAGGAGCTGACCTGTCCCTAGTGAAAGTACCAAAATGTCCTCCACACCTCTCACGAAGGGGAATTCTTGCTTGTTGTGAAGCACGTGGGTAATCGCCGCCGCCGTCGGGTTGCTCATGGCTAATCCCCCGTCAACCGCCACGCACTTGGTTTTCCCGTCGACAGACTTCATACAAACCGGCTCGAACACTCCCGGCTCTGCTGACGTGGCTCTGCAAACCTCCCATAGCCGGAAGTCGAAGCTGTCGGTTTCTAAAGCATCAGCTCTGGAGAACAAAAACGGCGCCGTACTTGAAAGGTCGTAACATGGAATTAAAACCGGTTTCAACGTGTCCTTTAACGTGAGGCTTCGACCGGTTTTATCTACAAAGGCCTCCTTCATCGACTTCTCCAAACCGGCCGTGGCTGAATCGGTCGAACCACCACCGCCTCCGCTGCAGATAATCCGCCTGAGAAAACCGCCGGAATTTGAACCTTTGGTAGGGTAGAATTTTTTGCTTTGTTCCGCTAGAAGCTTCCACGTGTCCTCAGCGTGAAACAAGGGGCGGTTTTGGTCCTTGGTAGAGAAGAGCATGGTGGCGAATATTCCTCCGACGCCTGAACCGGCAGCGACGTCGAAATAATCGGCGATTCTAGCATCTGGATTTCCCGATTTAACCTTCAACGCCTGCTCAAGAGACGCTAAAGCTTTTCCTGATAGGATGCTTCGCATTCCACCACCATCTATGCTGAGGATACAGATTTTACCCCTCTGATTTTTAATTGCCTGAACGCCGTGCCCCTCCCTCACCGGTGATGATGTCAACACAACTTCGTTAACGTTCTTGTGATGTTCAACTGCCGGAGCTATTTGTTTAGGAATCCAAAGCTTCTGATCATCGTAACCAAATAAGAACTTGCTTTCTAGAATAGAGAAAATCTCGTAGCTTAACTTATCTGTATCTATGCTTGGCTCTTGCATATCTGTTAGATGATTACACGCCATTTCTCAACACAACCCCAGTACAAATTAACTTATCCTTGTCAATTTCCCATTAATCAGACAGAAGAAATTTTCATATGTATGAATGGGTCGTTCTTGTTTTTGTAAACATATATATGTAGGCTAGCTTCGTAATCTCCGACTCTCCACTTTAACGTGTGTTTGTGGAAGAGAGGGAGGAGCGGATAAAAAAATTTAATCTGAAAAGTGAAAATGAAGGTTGACCAATAAACGTTTCTTTTTGAGTGTGTATATACTAAGGGAAAAGGCAAAGAGGAATAAAGAAAAGTGGATAGTGGAGATCCTGTATTTCAATATAGAAATATATTTATATAATTAGAAGAAGAAGAAGAAGAAACGTCAAAAGAAGCAGCGGATATCAAAGGAGCAGCAAAAACAAAAACAAATGAAGAAGAAGAAAAGGGGTGGGCAAGTATAACAAAAGAAGACAAAGGAAGTGATGAAGAGGAAGCAACAACATAACATAGCAGTTGCAGAGGATGTCTGTTGGCTTTTAAAAAAAACCTCTCACTCTCCGAGTCGCTATAACCATGGTTTTAGTTTGGATCGGCTTTTTCCTAAAAAAATTAAAAATAAATAAATAAGTCGGTTCTTCAATATTGGAACCAAACCAAATCAATTAAGTCGATTTTTTATCGATTCGGTTTTTGTCGGTTTTTCGATTTTTCGGTTATTTATCGGTTTTTTCTTAAATATGAGACATAAACTACCGAACACATATTCCGGCGACTATATTTTTAACGTAGTGCTATCAAACCAATTGCTCTTTGAGAAATATATTATTTACCAAGATATATTGATGATGATTTAACCAAATAGTGATGAGTAATTTAAGTAATCAATTAAAAAATAATTATTTTTAACATGAAATAAATTGTTGTACTTAGCAACCAAAAAAAACTACCAATCAAACTAGAATGTAAAGGCAAACAATTAGATTATTATAATAGCAAAAAACTAGAGTAAAAATACAAATGGCTAACATGTACCATAAGAATTTAGAAACTTTATATAAAAATATACATATACATAGGTATAACAATAAATATAATAGTTGCTTCTATAGTCGGTTTGGTTCGATCGGGTTTTTTCGGTTATATTTTAATTAAAACCGAAACTAAATCAAATTTGATCGATTTTTAAAATTCAAAATCAAAATCAAACCACACATAAAAAGTATCGATTTTTTGGTTGATTTTGATTCGGTTTTCGATTTGATTTGATTTTTCGGGTTTTTAGGAACACCCGTAACTTTCCCCATACCCCATACCATTCTATTGGCCGTATTTGCGAATACTCCAAATATCCATATTTCTTTCTCTCTTCCCTTGTTATGTTAATATCCCACCACCATTTTTACTTTTTATGGATAAACATATACTTTCTCCCAATGTGTACCCTTGTCCCCCTTTCTTTATTAAAATTGATTTATAGGTTAAATATTTGTATTTAATGTAGGAATATACCCAAGTGAATTGCCTTTTCTTTTAAAAGATGGTGTCCGGATTGAATAGTTTTGTCCACTAAAATTTAAATATATGAGTAAGGGTTAAGAAAATGAGAATAAATTATCTAGTTTTTTTGTCTGTATTTGAATTTTAATAGTTGTCTAGGTTTGCACCTATTTCATTTGTCATTATGATACACCTTGAGTTGCTAAGGAATTTTCTAAGCTTATGGTTTAAAATAAGTAAGTAAGAACATGAGTACATTTGTCAAGAAATAAACTAAACTCACATAAGTAATGTTGGTTACGTGACTCACATAGTAAAATTTCTGTGCATCAATTTTAGGTGGTAACCAAACTATCCTTTTAAAACGTGTGAACAAAATTTGACGACAGGAAATGAAAAATTGGTCAACATTAAAAGAATGAATCCTTAAGCATTTAATTCTATATTAAAGAACTAGATTCAGGTAATAATAATATATCTATGAAAGCTGTAAATTGTAATAACTCATGTTAGGAGGGTTACAACCTACTCAAAATAATACTCCACTTGGCATTTTTGAAAATTCTTACTTCCTTTGTTCACATCTTTTTAATGAACAATAAGCTAAATTGGTCGTTTGACTTTTTTCCTTTCTAAGAAATACTCATGAAATCGTTCAAGTGAACTTTTAATTAATTTTACAAACACCCTCTAAATATGACATTTGGGATAGTAAAACCCCCTAAAGTTTCAATTGGTTATACTTTGAGCCTGTAAAAGTTCCAAATCCCTCACTTATAGAATTAACATTTCTTTCTTTCTGTCTTTCTTTTTTTCTTTCCCTCTTCCTTTGGTGTTTATCTGAATAATTTATTTTATAATCTGCGTCATTGTAAAACTAATTATCAGGTAGAATAATGATTATGAAAAAATAACAAATATTATGAATATATATACCATGGTGCATTATCATGTTTTTGTGCTGCTTTAAGAACTATAACATTCAATCTCTTCTGTTACCATGTGTAAGGAGATGAGAATATGGAAGAAGCCAAGAACACGAAAATAATTATTGCTATGAAATTTTTAATGTTCTGTAAGTAATTATTCCAGAATAGATTATTATAATATTAGATTCTGCACTTATTACACTCTTTTTTATTATAAAATACTAAAAATTTAACATCTTCAGTGACTGTCATTATATTTTTAAGCTAGTTTTATAAATTTATCAAAATTTGGAAAAAAGGTTAATCCGAAGTATCTTATAGAAAAGGCGTTTGGGAATATATGCAAAATTTGACTTTTCATTTGCGTCATTCATTCAAGACCTTTCGACCCAACTGCTAGAACTTGAAGTTGGAAAATGAAATATTATTTATTTTCCTAAACTCGATCTTGCTTTGTATATGAAGAGTAGTCAGGAAAAAATTATGTACCAAAGAAGATCTCTTCACGCATACTTATTAATTATGCTTTTGGTTATCACTGTAGATTGTATACGGGTAAAATCAAGCTCATGGTACACCACAATTTTCGATAAAGTAAAAGGAGCAAGAAACGTAAAGGCAAAGAAACGGAATCGAGGCAAGGAGCCCCTCGATTCGCGGTCTGGGTGAAATGACTGCCCTCGAGAATATCGAGGTCATGGCCCCAGGTCCTGTTCGAACCCCAAAGGCCTCGGGAACATTACCAGACAATCAAGCACGACCAACAGAAGGCCGTGATATCCGCAACCGATCAGATATCACGGTGTGAATCTCGGCGCGTATCGATAGAGAACTGGTGATTAGTTAAACAGAAGATTTTTACCTGTTGGAAACTAAACCAAGATTAATTTGTATTCCTAAGTTGTCTAGGATTTGATATTTGGTAGTTTATTTAATTCATGTCTAGTTAGGTTTTGTTTACCAATTTTATAATGGAATAGGTTTTTGGTTTTGTAGTATTACTAAAAAGTGTGCTACTACTTATTTTTTCTTGTAAAGAGATTCAAGAGTTTATGAGTTGTAAAAAAGCCTCCTACCAAGTTCTCTCCCTAGTTTAATAAACTTCTTCTATATAGCTTTTGCTGAATTTTTGCTTGTGCCTTAATTGTTCTTCGGGGTATTTTAATCCTTCAAATTGGTATCAGAGCATGTGTGAGATTCTGTCAGAGTCGATGGAGATCCAAAAAATTATGGATACTCCATATTTACATGAATGCCAAGTTTTCAAGTTTGATGGCAAAAATAATTTTGAAGACTGGCATCAATATATGAAATATTTTTTTCAATGTTGTTGGATTATGGCCCATTATTGAAACAAGATTTGAGGAACCACCAGAAGTACAATATTGACAGGTCATGCAGCTAAGCAATTAGAGTAAAATAGACAATTAGATTATAAGGCACGTTACTATCTCACCGGCAAGGTTGAATCGCGCGTATCTAACAAACTTTTGCATGCAAAATCAACAAAAGAGGCTTGGACAATCTTGGTGAATTCACATCGAGGTTCCGCCGAAGTAAAAAAAAGTCAAATTGCAAGAGCTAAGGTGACAGTACGAGTTGGCCCAAATAAAATCAACAGAGTCCGTTAAAGAATCCATTACAATAATTACTAATATTGTCAGCGACATGAGGATCAATGGAGAAGCACTAGATGAAGTTAAAGTGGTTGAAAAAATATTGCGGTCCCTGAGTATAAAATTTCACACGAAGAAGCTGCTTCTTGAGGCTACCAAAGATCTTAACACTTTTACACTTGATGATTTAGAAGGTGAATTGGTGACATATGAGATGTCCCGGACTCAAGAAACACCCAAAATAGTGGGGAGGCGTCGCAAGCAAAGGTGAATCAACCTAAAGCAAAAGAAGATACAAGTTATCCTAAAGAAACAAATCAAAGATGCCAGAATTTTAGAGGTAGAGGTCGTGGTAGAAGTAACTTTCGAGGCCGTGATAAAGGTAATTTTTCTTATCAACAAAGAAATAGTAATAATTTTTGGAAGGAACAACAAGGTCATCAAAATTGTCAAAGACGTGATAAATCTAAGATTCAGTGCTATAATTGTGGTAAATTTGGAAATTATGAAAGCGAATGTCAGTCTAATAAATCTGGTAATAAAGAAGTACATGCTAAGATGGCTGAAAATAATGGGGATAAACAAGAGACATAATTGTTTTCTAATTTTGGGGTTGAAGAAACTAAAGTGAATGAATGGTTTATTGATTCAGGTTGCAGCGATCATATAAGTGGAAATAAGAAATTATTCATTGGTCTGGATGAAATATTTAGAGGTACAGTGAGACTTGAAAATAACGCAAAGGTGCCTGCTGTTGGAAAGGGAAAAATTCGCATTACTGTGAAAGATGGTTCTTCTAATTTTATATCAGATGTGTTTTATGTGCAGAGTCTTCATCATAATTTATTGAGCTTGGGGCAACTATCAAAAAAAGGAGTATGATTTGCGTTTTAAGTAAGATTGGAACAGTCAGTGATGATAAATTTGGACTAATTGCAAAGTTTAACATGAACAATAGTTGTTTGTGGCCTCTTTATCTCAATAGTGATGATTTACTTTGCTTTAGTTCTATAAACTGTGATGATACTTGGTTGTGGCATCTACGTCTTGGGAATTTGAATTTTGAGAGTTTGAAATTTCTTGCAAGAAAGAATTTAGTTGATGGTTTGCCTTCTATTAATTTTCCTGACAAGAAGTGTGAGTCGTGTATTTTGGGAAAGAAGCACAGAGAACCTTTTCATAAAGGCAGGCTTGGAGAGCTAATGCACCATTGTAGTTAATTCATTCAGATTTGTGCTCAGTTGAAATTTCTTCTAATGGTGGTAGTAAGTATTTTATTACTTTCATTGATGATTTCAGCCGAAAGACTCGGGTATATTTTTTGAAAAATAAATCTGATGCATGTGATATTTTTAAGAGCTTCAAAATTTATGTGGAGAAGCAAAGTGAGTGTTTTATCAAAATATTGAGGACTGATAGGGGCACTGAATTTCTTGTTTGTGATGATTATTGAAGAAGTATGGTATTAAGCATCAATTGACAGCTAGATATACACCTCAGCAAAATGGTGTGGCTGAAAGATTTGTTGTATAGTGACAGTCTATTTAATATATTTTTTATATATAACAGTCTATTGTATATAAATTGTACAGTTATAGTCTATTTTGTATATTTTTTGTATAGTGATAGTCTTTTTTGTATATTTTTTGTATAGTGACAGTCTTTTTTGTATAGTGACATCTATTTTGTATATTTTTTGTATAGTGACAGTCTATTTTTTATATAAATTATATAGTGACAGTCTATTTTGTATAGTGACAGTCTATTTAGTATATAAATTGTATAGTGACAGTCTATTTTGTATATAAATTGTATAGTGACAGTCTATTTTGTATTTTTTTATAGTGGCGGCCTATTATTTGTATATTTTTTTGTGTAGTGAGAGTTTTTTTTGTTATTGAATGGGTACACGTTTGTAAAACCAGTTATTACATAATTAATGTGATGCATCTTACTGTGATTTTTAATTATTTATTGTTTGTTAGTGTATCTAGGAATTGTAACAAACGGAGATACTCCACGGATCCTATGTTTGAACTTACGTAGTATTATATAAATAAAAATTTCAGTTTCTCAAAAGAAAAAAAAAGGAATATACTCCACAATTCGTAAAAGGAAAGATGCAAAACAAGCAAAAACAAAAAATTGATTTTGTGACAATTGTATATAATTATCGGTGGACAGCTGGAGTTTGTTTCTGAAATATCTACAGACCCCAACAAGACTTCTTTATGATCTCCTCCACCTTCATGTCCGCTGAATCTACCGCCATCCCAATTAAAGCACTAAAGTCGTAAGCTTGATATTTTACACTTATTGTAATGTCGGAGATTCCTAGGTCTCTAATTAGGAAAGTGACCTTCTTATCTTGAAGGTTGGGCTTGTAAGGAGTGGGCCTCAACTAAATGGCTTCAGTCGATTAATAAGAAGTCTAACTGGGCCATCTGATCCAACTGGGCCATCTGACCCAACTGATGAGGTCAATGAAGACTAAGGCCCAATGTCACCCAATTGAATACCCACAGAAGGAGCTGAGGACTCAAGCATACACGGTATAATTCTATTACCCATCTCAACTACCTTCTCTTCTTTCTACTTTTTCTCTCTAAATCCTAACCAACTTTTCTTCTTCTTCTCTTCCCTTTCAGGTACAATTGTTTAGTAGCTATGGTGGATCTAGTCTACTTAGTTTGGTAGATTCATTGTAATATCAATTCCTTTAACAGTGATCAATAAAGCTTGTTTCCTCATTCTTACTTCTTCATTTTTGTTCAATTCTTGAGATAAATTCACTAGTCTATTACAAGTTGGTATCAGAGCAAGTCCTGGCACCATGATAGTACCAAAAACTAGATCTAAGGTTACAGAAGAAAGTGACAAGAAACTGGAGAATCAATTACAAAACTACATGGCAGAAACTAGTAAAAAGTTGGAGTCGAATGACTCTAAAATGGATGAACTAAATCATAAATTTGATCTTCTGATGGACAAGTTCTTCGCAGGCAAGGATGGTATTTTGGGTAGTGCTCCAACAGCTGCTCATACAGTAGAGGGCTCTGGTAGTAGAGGTAGGATGATGGAGAATCATGAGGTTCCTGTGGGGCGATCCTACTCGAACAATTTCAACTCCAAAATTGATTGCCCTTACTTCGAAGAAGGAGATCCAAAAGCTTGGCTGCGAAAATGCGAAAGGTATTTTCATTACAATCATATAATCGATCCACAACATAAACTTGATACTGCTGTGTTGCATTTGAATGGTAGAGCAGAAGAATGGTATTTTTCTTATCAACTAAGTAGGGGTACTGTTAGATGGGGTGAATTTACAGAAGAAATCTGTAAAAGATTTAATGATGCTGATAATAGCAATCTAAATCTGCTAGGGAGGTTTAAAAGGGTAGAGCAAAATGGATCAGTCAATGAATATTTAGAGAGGTTTGAAGATTTGAAGGCATGGGTGTTGATCAAACATCCAACCATACCTGAAGAGTTCTTTCTAGGGTTTTTTATAGAAGGGCTTAAAGAAGAGATTAGGCATACTGTTAAAATGCTTGATCCCTATTCATTAAGTCATGCAGTAGAAAAAGCTAGACACAAGGAAGAATTAATGGAATCAATGAATAAGAAGAAAGGATATGGAGGAAGACAGAACCTACAGCCAAGTACTTATGTTAATACTACAATGAGCAAGCCTTCTAGCTATGTACAGAAGGAGAATAACCAACAGTCTTCAATCTCAGGGACCAAACTCTTTGAAGCAAGAAAAGCTAGGGGAGAATGCTATAAGTGTGGGGAATGATACTTTTCTGGACATGTGTGTAAGAATAAACAACTCAACACATTGTCAGGGACAATAGAACAAGATCAATTAGAGATAGAAGATAAGATAGAGGAAGAGATAGTTCCTGTTGAGAATTCAGAAGCTATCATAGATGAGACAATTAGTCTCAATGCATTATCAGGGACTATAACCTCTACAACTATCAAACTGAAAGGAGTATATGGGAAGCAGGTCTTGATGATCCTAGCTGACAGTGGTAGCACTCACAGCTTCATAGCTAGTAGCACTGCCAAACAGCTGGGATGTGCAATCCAGGAAGTTGTACAAATGAGGGTAGCTGTGGCAAATGGAGGGCATCTAATGAGTTACCACTCTTGCCCTCAATTCAAGTGGAAAACTCAGGGCATTGAATTTGAGCACAAGTTGAGAGTACTGGATATTGGGGGCTGTGATGTAGTCTTGGGGGTGGATTGGATGATAAAACACAACCCCATCCTGTTTGACTTTATTGCATACAAACTACAAGTGAGTGTGAAAGGGAAAAGGGTAGAATTGAAGGGATACTCTGAGGAAGGAAAGCTTCAGAGTATGACAGCCACTGAGGTGAAGCAATTGTTGAAGAAAGGACATGTGTTATGGGCACATTTGTTTACTGTTAATGTACAGACCACAGAATCACCAAGTAGCATACCTGACAAGATTCAGGATATTATAGCTGAGTTCCCAAGAGTGTTTGCTGAACCAAAGTGCCTGCCACCAAGGAGAAACCATGATCATCAGATTCCACTCAAACCTGAAGCAGTACCTATAACTATCAGACCATACAGGTACAATTATTTTCAGAAGAATGAGATAGAAAAGCAGGTTAATGAAATGCTTAATAATGGAATTATACAACCCAGCCACTCCCCATTCTCTTCCCCTGTATTGTTAGTTAAGAAAAAAGATGGAAGTTGGAGGTTTTGCATTGATTATAGAGAATTAAACAAAATGACCATTAAGGACAAGTTCCCAATTCCCTTAGTAGATGACCTTATGGATGAGCTTAATGGTTCTTGCATTTATTCAAAAATTGACTTGAGGGCTAGTTATCACCAAATAAGAATGAAGGAAGGGGACGTCTACAAGACTGCCTTTAGAACACATCTAGGTCACTACGAATTTAGGGTCATGCTCTTTGGCTTGACCAATGCCCCAGCCACTTTCCAAAGCCTCATGAATCAAGTGTTTAAACCCTTCTTGAGGAAGTTTGTATTGGTGTTTTTTGATGATATATTAGTCTACAGTTCTTCAATGGATGCTCATGTACTACATCTCAGAAAAGTACTGGAGATTATACAGAAAGAACAACTTTATGCAAAGATGTCTAAATGTGCTTTTGGACAGGATAAGGTGGAATACTTGGGACATATTATTTCAGGTGAAGGGGTTTCTACCGACCCTGCTAAAATTGAAGCAATGGTAAATTGGCCTGTACCTAAATCTGTGAAGGCCTTAAGGGGATTCCTTGGGCTGACTGGATACTATAGGAGATTTGTCAAATCTTATGGAATTATTAGCAAACCATTAACTAATCTGCTTAAGAAGAATGCCTTTCAGTGGAATGAAGAAGCTGAATCAGCCTTTCAGCAATTAAAAACAGCTATGTCAACAGTACCAGTGCTTGATTTGGCTGATTTCACCAAGCCCTTTGTGGTAGAAACTGATGCATGTGCTACTGGAATGGGTGATGTACTGATGCAAGGAGGTAGACCTATAGCCTTTTTTAGCAAAGCATTAGCACTCAAACACAGGGGATTGTCTACTTATGAAAAAGAGTATATGGCAGTTCTTTCAGCTGTAGATAGGTGGAGACATTACTTACAAGGAGGGCACTTTGTTGTTAAGACTAATCACCAAAGTTTGAAATACCTATTAGAGCAAAAGATAACTACAGCCTTACAACAAAAAGGGCTAACCAAGCTCATGGGCCTTGACTATGAGGTTCAATACAAAAAGGGAAGTGAGAATAGGGTAGCAGATGCTCTCTCAAGGAGACAAGAAGAGGAATCTACTCTATATCCAGCCTACAGGCCAATTGGTTGCAGGACATTGTGGATAGTTATGAAGGAGATCCTACAGCATTGCAACTACTGAGAGAGTTAACCATCAATCCTAGCAGCAGGTAGGACTACACATTACACCAAGGAGTCATCAGGTACAAACAGAAGATTTATGTGGGAAAGGGTACTGATCTAAGGGAAAAGATTTTACAAACTATGCATCATTCTGCTATTGGAGGACATTCAGGGCAGCATGGCACTTATAAGAGATTGCAACTTCTGTTTCATTGGCCAAATATGAAAAAAGAAGTGTGTAAATGGGTAGAGGAGTGTGATGTTTGTCAAAGGGTTAAATCTGAAAATATTCATTCACCAGGCTTCCTGCAGCCACTGCCAATTCCAGACCAGGCATGGCAAGACATATCCATGGATTTTGTGGAGGGACTACCCAATTCTGGGGGAAAAAATGCAGTGCTAGTGGTGATTGATAGATTCACCAAGTATGGTCATTTCTTGGCCATCAAACACCCATTCTCAGCTTCTGAGGTTGCAGATCTATTTCTCAAGGAGGTCTATAGATTACATGGGCTACCTAAAACAATAGTGTCTGATAGGGATCCTATATTCACTAGCCATTTTTGGCGGCTTTTCAAGACTATGAGCACTAAGCTGAACATGAGCACAACCTATCATCCACAGTCAGATGGGCAGACTGATAGGCTAAACAGGTGCATGGAAACTTATCTACACGCAATGGTGTTTGATAATCCTAAGCTATGGACTAAGTGGCTTCACTTGGCGGAGTGGTGGTACAACACCAATTACCATAGTGCACGGAAAATCACCCCTTTTCAAGCACTGTATGGTTATCCACCACCACAATTACCTATGGGATCCTTGCCTAACACAGGCCAATCACCAGCAGGAGTGAGCATAGCTCAACATCAACAAATGTTCCAAACACTGAAGGACAACTTGACACAAGCACAAGCTCGTATGAAATTCTACGCAGATAGGCTAAGGTTAGAAAGAGTACTAGCAGTAGGGGACCAAGTTTACCTAAAGCTACAACCCTATCGATAATCTTCTATTGATGTGCGCAGAAATGTCAAATTGTGTGCCAAATACTATGGTCCATATATTATTGAACAGAAGATAGGATCTGTAGCTTACCACAGCAGTATCACCATGTCATGTCTCCCAGTTGAAGCGTCGCATAGGTCTCCATTGTTCAGCACAACAACCTCCCCTCTGCGATGGAGAAGGAAAAATCTTGATTCAACCAGTCGCTATTCTTCAGAGGAAAATGGTAAAGGTCAATAATGGAGTTGGGGTGAAAGTATTGGTTCAATGGGATAATTTGAGTGAAAATGAAGCATCTTGGGAAGACTGGAGCTATATCAAACATCGATTTCCAGAGTTTGTAGCTCAACTACGACCTTGAGCACAAGGTCTTTCTCGAAGGGGAAGGAGATCTAATGTCGGAGATTCCTAGGTCTCTAATTAGGAAAGTGACCTTCTTATCTTGAAGGTTGGGCTTGTAAGGAGTGGGCCTCAACTAATTGGCTACAGTCGATTAATAAGAAGTCTAACTGGGCCATCTGATCCAACTGGGCCATCTGACCCAACTGAAGAGGTCAATGAAGATTAAGGCCCAATGTCACCCAATTAAATACCCACAGAAGGAGCTAAGGACTCAAGCATACACGGTATAATTCTGTTACCCATCTCAACTACCTTCTCTTCTCTCTACTTTTTCTCTCTAAATCCTAACCAACTTTTCTTCTTCTTCTCTTCCCTTTCAGGTACAATTGTTCAATAGCTATGGTGGATCTAGTCTACTTAGTTTGGTAGATTCATTGTAATATCAATTCCTTTGACAGTGATCAATAAAGCTTGTTTCCTCATTCTTACTTCTTCATTTTTGTTCAATTCTTGAGATAAATTCACTAGTCTATTACACTTATCTTCTTCTTCGGCAAATGGTAAAGCAGTAGCAACTCGAGATCTGCACCGTACTTTGCCACGAGAAGATCACCCTGCTACTTCAGAAGTATATCCAATTCTGCTCCGATCATCTTGTTGATCGTTCTTATTTTGTGGGGATATTTGAAATTCTTGGGGAAAAATAAAAAATTTGTTGAAGAAAAACATAATTTTTCTTGTAAATTTTCCTTACCCCAAAATGAGGAGAAAACAGGGGAAAGAGTAATGACATAGTTAAATCCTCTGTTTGTCAAAATCGGTGGACAGTTATCCATTCTGGCAAACTAGTTCGTCAATTTCGGTGACTAGCCGCTAGAATTACTTTTGGATTATAAAATATATATTATAATTTTTGGCTACCGGGTATTATAAATTTGGCCCAAGTGGCTATAAATAAATTTTGGGATATTTTTAAAAATAGCCAGATTTACAACTGGTCGTTCAAAAATAGCCCAATTTCAAAAGTAATCGAAATTTAGCCACTTTTTATGTAAAGATAAATCTGAGCGAAAACACTGTTCAAAACCCGGAAAATACTCCAGTATATTATGCTGGAGTTCCAGCATAAGTATACTTGAACTCCAGCATATTATACTGGAGTTCCAGGATAGTATGCTGGAACTCCAGCATAATATGATGGAGTTCCAACATAAATACACTAGAACTCCAGCATAATATGATGGAGTTCCAGCATAAATACACTAGAACTCCAGCATAATATACTGGAGTTCCAGCAAGTATAATGGTCCAGTATAATATACTGGAGACTGGGGAACTCCAGCATATTATGCTGGTCCGATCTCTATTGCCGCAAAACGGTGGCTATTTTTCATTGACTTGATAAACGCTGGCTATTTTTGATTAACCAGTCCGAAAACTGGCTATACCGTAAAATTTTGGCATAAATTTTGTTCTATGTCATAGGTATACAGTCCTTTGGGCTCACATCTGAACCAATCCCAAGAAGGAGCCCATTGGACTGAGCTTTAGGACATCAAGGCCAAAAGCCATCGTGTAGCAGAAACAGTAAAACACAAATTCAATAAAGACAACATACATAGGGATTGTTTAAGAGGAAGTGCACAAATACTCGATTTTAGGGCCACTACCTTAAGTTTAAAACTTTTTGTAATTCTACTTATATTGAACATAACTCAGACGTGCTTAACTGAAGTAGCACAATCCGCATATAAAGTTACAAATTTTGTCTGAAGTTGGAGACTTGAGACGAAAACGTATTAAGTACATACAAAAAATTGATTGCACTTTAGAAAAATATGTCTTAAGTGCATACAAAAATTAGTTGCACTTAAGACGAGTGTAATAGTCACTTAAGATTCACTTAAGACGTATGCGTTTGAAGTGCAATAAATGTTTTGCATGCATTTAGGATGTTTTAGTCTGTAGTTCAAATTGCTAATAAAGACAAACTTGTTTTTTGAATTTTAACAATTTAACACACGATTTAGCGCCCAAATCTATTGTTAATGGGGAAATTGACACCGTATGACAATGCACTAATATAATTGATACTTTTTTTGGCCTTAAATTTAATTTGGCAGTAAAAGCCAAAAAAATTTGTATCACGACCCAAATTTCCCTCCGTAAGATGTCGTGATGGCACCTAGTCTTTGGAACTAGGTAAGCCTAATATTTACTGAAATAATAACAATACTCAATAACGACTGACAAATGCGAAGTAGAAATCTCTATACAAGACTTACAAATTCCAAAACCGGTAGTACAAGTCATAAGCTCTACTGAGTCACTGGAAATCCTACAAATTCAACTGTTTCAAAATAGAGATAAAACAGTGCAAGTACAATATCAGAAGGTGACTCCAAAGCTTGCGAACGCAGCAGAAGGTTTACCTTGAGTCTCCACAGCAAGATCCGTACAGTTAGCTAGCGATCGAATGACTCCAAAATACCTGGATCAACACAAATATGTGCAGAAGCATCGTATGAGTACACTACAGTGGTACCCAGTAAGTATCAAGACTAACCTTAGTGAAGTAGTGACGAGGGACAGTTAAGACACCTACTGGACTAGTTAACCTGGACAAGTATAGGTGTAAAACTAACAGAGTACGATATCTCTACAAAACTACGCATAATGACAACAATAATACGGTGCTTGCGATAAGAGATAGAAGCAACAATTAGCAGCGGAGCACAACAAGTAATAACACAGTAGAGTAAGTTGAACACAGTTTAAATCCGGTGAAAACAAATAAAGGAAAGACAAGTAGCAACTCAATAAGAATAACCGCTTTCACACCAGGTTTATCCAATAATCTCCACGATGTACCAAACCTCCAAAATAGTCACCATTCACGAGTCCCAATTCGTGAACCCTAAATACTTGGCATCTTGTGCCCTCCTTAAAACTAGTAATTGCACGGACAACTGACGTGCCAATAGAACCATTCTCACATAGAAGACAAGTAGACGACGGTATGTATGAATGATCAATAACATCAAGATCCATCTTCTTAAGTCGATAGGGGTGATTAATTACGTGTATGCTTGTGCAAGTGTTCTATCACAGTTCAGACCAACGAATAAGAGTAGAGGAAATGAACGGCACATAAGAAACGATCCTCACGATTTGCACAAGGTAAAACTGGAACAAGTTAGGCATGTCACTACACAAATATCAACAACAACAATGCCCCCAGTCTATCACAAATCATTACAAATCAATCCCCGACATATCACACCTTGTCTCACCACATGCGCAATAATAAAGTAAATGCCCGCCTTGTCTCGCCGCACGCACATAGTAATGTTCCCACCTTTTCTCGCCACATGCACAAACACACAGATATAGCCCGCCTTGTCACGCCGCATGTGCATCATCAATAGTAACAATAGCATGGCAGAATCCTCGTGCAAATACCCGAACAAATTTTTCCAACAATATCACGCACCAAGAATACAAAAACACAATAGAACGGCCTTCACAACATGTGCCCATATTCCACAACATTTCCTCTAAATAGTTTCAATACCACAACTGCGCATGGCCCTCGGCTCAACAAACTGAGTACCACAGCAACAACCACAACAATACACGAGGATACGACAAATAAATCTACCAAGAGCTTTAGAACACAAAGAAGCGGTAGAACGATCCCACAAAGAATAAATGAAATAGGGAAATACCGGTCTTAATAAGAATAGCTCAACAAGGAAGAAATAATACGTAACAAATGCTTCCACAAAAATACGATTCGACAACAAGGGAGATAACATGAGTCAATAATTCCAAATAAGGATGAGGCAACTATGATAAAGGATAACTAACTTCATTTAGGGTTGTGCGATTACGAAAGAGATACAGTAACTTCAATCAAGGATAAGCAACAGAAAAGATAATCATAACCTCAATTAAGGAAGACAATTGTAGAAGAGATAATAATAATTTTAATTAAGGATAAACAATTAGGAAAGGATAGCATGGAAATTGAAGAGGCAACAACTTCAGTTAAGGCACACGAGAGTCAAATAGGCAATCAGAGTGGAACATGAAGATATTAATTCCAATTAAAACACGTGGAGGTGAAACTAGTAAATAGGGAACTTAATCATAACAAAATAACTTCATATCTAATGAACATAAGGACCTAAGAGCCCTAAAAGGTCATCTTGCCACAAATAAGCCCGAGCATGTACTCGTCACCTCGCGTACACAGACTTCACATGACACAATTAGCATAAAAGACTCAAATCCTAAGGGGTAGTGTCCCCCATACGAAGTTAGGCAAGATACTTGCCTCAAAGAAGCTAGACCGATACATAAAATGGCCCTCTCAAGTGAAACAACCTCTGGACGACTCAAATATAGCCAAAATAACTTCAAATCATCAATAAAACTCATAAGAAACAATCCCGGGTAACAAAGTTTCAATCTTTAACAAAAACTAAAAAGTCAACCCAAAAGTCAACCCCCGGCCCGCGCTTCAGAACTCAATAAAATTCACAAAAACCGAACACCCATTCTGATACGAGTTCAAACATACCAAAATTATCAAATTTCGATACCAATTCGTCCCTCAAATCATCATTTTACATTTTGAAAGGTTTCTTCAATAATCCCCATTTTTCCTTAACTCAAATCACTAGCTATAAGATAAAAATAAAGATAGAATCATGGAATATAATATATATTCCTGGTGCAGAATGCTTACCCCAATGATTTGCTTGAAAACCCACGAAGAATCACTCAAACTGATCTCTACAACTCCAAAAATGATAAAAATGGCTAAGCCTCGAAATAGAGTACTTTTATATTCTGCCCAGGTATTTGCATAACACGATCGCGGAAGAAGAACTGCGATCGTGAAGAAGAAAATGGCTATTGCCCTAAAATATACTACGCGATCGCGTATGAACTCATGCGATCGCAGAAGTGAAAGAATTACCAGCTGCCAAGGCCACACTTCGCCATCGCGAGGAAAAGGTGCGATCGCGATTAAGGAAAAAAAATCACTGCTCAGATAAAGAGCACTATGCGAATGCGGACAGAGAGATGTGAACGCGGAGAAGTAGAAGGCAGACTTCCGCGATCGTGGACTGGTCTATGCAAACGCATAGAGGAAAAGGACCATCCCACCAAACACCCTTCGCGCGCATAGAAGGGTATCAGATAGCAGACTTCAGCATTCAAGAAACTTGAGAAAATGGCCTGTGGCATATCCGAAATGCACCCGAGGCCTCCGGGACCCCGTCGAAGCATGCCAACAAGTTCCATAACAGAACACGGACTCGCTCGAGGTCTGAAATCACATCAAACAACGTCGAAACTAATGATCGTGCCAATAATCAAATTTATGAACTTTCAAATCTTCCAACTTTCAAAACTCGTGCCGAAACATATCAATCCAACCCGGAATGATGTCAAATTTTGCATGCAAGTCCCAAATGACACAACGAAGCTAATCCAACTCTCGAATTGCACTCCGGCCCTGATATCATCAAAGTCAACTCTCGGTCAAACCTCCAACCTTCCAAAACTTCAACTTTTTCAACTTTCGCCAAAATGCTTCAAATTAACCTACGGACCTCCAACCAAATTCGGATGCACGCCTAAGTCCAAAATCACCATACGAAGCTGTTGGAACCATCAAAACCCCATTCTGGAGTCTTTTACACAAAAGTTATATTCGGGTCAACCCTTACCGCTTAAGCTTCTAAAACGGGAATTATTCTTCCAAATTGACTCTGAATCATTCGAGAACTGAACTCGGACATGCACGCAATTCATAGCACATAATACGAAGCTGCTCGAGACCTTAAGCCGTCGAACGGGATGTTAATTCTCAAAACGACCGGCCGGATCATT
>NW_017671524.1:252819-264371 GCF_001879085.1 Nicotiana attenuata
CACGCCCAACTATGCCTTATAAAAAGGACAATGCGGTCGTTGCAAATATAATCCGGTTTACAAGTCCGGAGTCGAATCCCACAGAGAACTAAGGTTTAGTTACAGCTGTTCATTATCACCAAGAAGACAAGCTTGAACAATTCCTAACTTATAGATATTAAGATTCTTGTGTTTAATTAATTAACTAACAAATTAAAATAGTAAATTAACAACTCACGATACTGAGGGTTAGAGAAAAGATTAAGGAGGTCTAGAGTTATGATTTCCCCTATTGTCGGAATCCTTCCCGCTATGTCTTCTATAATTTTGCCTAAGTATTCTCTACCGATCATGAACACTCTTATTACCGTAAATCTCTCCCGAGTAATTACGACAATTTACTAGACGCGCTCTCCCGAGCTACGCTAGCTGGCTTTTAATACAGCTCACTTCAGATCGCACCCAAGGCTTCGTTATCCCTAATCCCGCCTTTAAACCCTCGGTTATTGATCCCTCATATACTTTGGGAGTGGTGTTATTTAACAACTACCTAAATATGCACTCTCTCCCGAGTTATGCATACTAAATAGGCACAACTAATTGAGAGCTCTTCAATCAACCAGAATATAAACGTAGTTGAACAAATAGAGAAAAGCTATGGCTCAATTATATAAAAACATAACAAGAATTTATCCTACAAAAGGTTCTATCAAAACTCTAGATAACAAATTAGCTAGTCATAATAGTATGTAAAACTACAATACTAAAAGTCATAACCAACAATGAAAAATAGGAAGAGGAAGGAAAAAACTCGTAGAAGAATTCTCCGCCTTGCTCCCAATGTGTTCTTGCCTCCAAGGGTGTTGTCTAACCCTAAAGTAGTGTCTCCTCGCCTCCTTAGGTCTAATTTGTGTCCAAAATATGTCCCCTTCTTGTTCTTGGCCGGCCTCCTTTGTTTAATATAGGGTTTAGGACTTAAAATCCCATGTTTTGCACTTTAGTCCCTGAAATTTTCGCTTCCTGCCGCGGTCCCACCGCGGTCGCGGTCAAACCGCGGCCAAACATACTCTCTGATTCTTCAGTTGTCCGCGAGTACACACTGTCGCGGTTCTGCCGCGGTCGCGGTGGAACCACGGTTTTTCACCCTGTTCCGCTTGGAATTTGGAAAAACGTAAAACATGGAAGTTGTATCCCTTTGAGTTAGCTTTCCAACCGTATATTGTGGATTCCAAATGGAGTTCTGAGCAAAAAGTTATGTCTATTTTACTAGACAGTGCGCAATATGCCTCCTCAAGTCTTCGTTCGTACTTAATTATCAAATTTGACCCCCGAACACGATCCCGGCTTAATTTCTTGAGCTTTTACTCAGACTTCAAAGCTTCAAATCACTTAAATTCATTCCATAACATCTATATAGCTCGGAATCACACCTACAAGGCATAAAACACACAATTAGTGCAAAACACTAGCGATTAAAGCGCAAACTCAATTAAAGTGCGGTGAATTCGAGTGTAATAAGCGACTAAAATATGCAATTATAGCCTATCATCAACACCCCACACTTAAACCATTGCTCGTCCTCGAGCAATCAAACTACATTTTTTTTATAGACACGGCCTTTTTAAACAATTCTCCTAACTCATCACACCAAGAGTATTTAAAATAGACCAAGCACAAAAGCGTAACATCTTCACCTCAAAATTTGACTCACAAGTACCACACGTTATTCACAACTTTCCCACTTACTCTAATATAGAGGTGACTGACATTACCTTTCCTTCATGAATCAAGTGCCCTCACACAACAAAAGAGAGTAGTTCCACACAATAAAATTTAAGAACACTTAGGAACTCAAGATAGAAAGAATTCACTCACTCTCAGAAATAACATTCATATGCCACAAAAGATGCACCATAAGCTTGCCCGTAGTGTACTACTCCACTAATCGAGCTCATTCAATCTTGGATCAATTAGGACTTTATTTGGTTGTAATGTAGGCTACGGGACGGGTAGGATACATTTAGATATAAGGGTGACTACACCTCCCTAAGCACTTTAATACATATACTTTAACATTCAAACCCCATGCTTATGTCAAACCAAACTCCACCTTCACATCAATGTATATTACCCCATACTTCTTTAAGCACACTTACATCAAGAGCCACCACTTATCAAGGAATTTTTTTTTTTTTAACAACAATCCAGCTATTTTTTTTTCAATTCAAGTGGCTTTTACTTTTTCAAAACAGTGCACCTTTCTCCTTATTTCATTAGTTCCATTCAAAAGACAAACCAACCACCCCACACTTTAACTTTTACAAAGTTCATAAACAATTCAAGTGCTCATGAGAGGTTACAAATAGATGGTTAATTCGAACAAATGGGTAAGGCTTGTAATGTGGTTGCCAAAGAAACAGGATTACAAGCTCAAAGGGGTAAACTACGATACATAATAATTAGGTGGGTAAAATATACATATCTGGCTCAACAAAGAAATGCCTATATCACTTCCTAGACTGAATAAAACTACTGTTTCGCTTTGCAAACACACGGGGCAAGTTCTAGGCATCAAATGCAATGCACAGAATATCACAAAACCTCACACACACATGGCACATAACTCACTCAGGATTGGATTCATCAAGACACCCTAGTCAGAGCAGTTAAGCAAATTTAAATTCATACAATTTAAGGTACTTATACAAGAGTCAAAAACTGAGCCTAAGCGTCACAGCCAAAGTACTCACTATTCTCAAGGCATAATAAAGTCAACAGATATTGCTTCATTTCAAAACAAAACACAATGGCTCCTATTCCCAAAAAAAAACTAACTACACCCGGTTCAAATAAAACCCTTGGAAAAGAACCGTGGTTTAAAGAAAAACCAAGGGGTAATTGTTACACTACCTAACAAAATAAAAAATCTTTTTGGTATTTTCTTTAGACTTACTTCCCTCAAGAAAACTAGTCTAGAAGATCCGTCATCAGGAAAAGTCCAATCTTTTAAAAAAAAAAACCAACAGCTAAAGTAGCATGAAAAACCACCCAGACAATCTCCTCACCCCACACTTAAAACTTGTGCATTGTCCCCAATGCACATCCATACATACAAGAAGGTAAAAGAAACTCCCTGGTAGGCCAAAGGCCGAAGCACTAGCCGTTCATGGGGTACTCAGACTTCTCCCAAGCTTGGTCCTATCCTTTTCCGTGACAATGTAATTTAAGTTGTGCACCACTAAGCGTCCAGAGAGAGAATAATAGTATGCATTGTCCCTTCATATTCTTAGATTTTTATTATGTTATGTTGTTTTGTTCGCCTCAGGTATTGTATTTCATGTTGCTATTATTTGGTGCCACTTATCCTTTATCTTTTTTTTTTCTCTTTTCTTTTATCTTCCATCTTTCTTTCCTCCCTTGCTTTCCTCTTCTTCTTCTTGTCCTTCCTGTACCGAGGGTCTATTGAAAATAGCCTCTTCTACCTGAATTAGGTAGAGGTAAGGTCTGCGTACAAATTACCCTCCCCAAATCCCATTTGTTGGGATCAAACTGAGTTTGTTGTTGTTGTTGTTTGGCAGAAATAACAGTACAAAGAGCAAGGTGCAGAACAATCTTTTTTGTTTCTGGGTTAGTTTGTCCACAGGACATTTCTTGAAAACCCTGATATAAAAAATAAAAAAATAAAAATAGCTGAGAGGAAAGGAAAAAACCTTAATACTCAAAAATGGTGGGATTCATCAAGAAGATGCATTAATGATGGAAGAAAGAGAGGAGCTCATGCATGGTTTCACCCAATTGATGATGAACAAGTAATACCCATTTTTAGAGTTGCCCATTTTCTGAAACACACTACCCTCTGCCCAAAAGTCTCCCATTTTTCCCTCTACACCCAATGTTCAAGAACTGAGAAAGTTCTCCGCTAAAGGGCAGAGATGATTTTATCTATGGTCATTGAACTTTTATATTTGTTACCCAAAAGTTATTTTTCTTTCTTTTGTTACACAAAAATGATTTTACTTTGCTCTAGTTATCACAAAAGTCTATTTTTACTTGAAAAGTCTATTATGTTACTTGATATTAATATAAACCTTCATATTTATGTAATACCTTCTATATTATATACTATATAATATAGTTTTAATTATGTATTTTATTTAACTTAATATTATTTTATTTATTATTTTATAATATTAATTCGTATATTTAATTTTTTCTTAACTTTAATTTTCAGATATATTTGTAGCGTTAAAAAACAATTTTTTTCAGCAATTTATTTTTTGAATTTAATTGATCGACCAAAGTTGGTCGAAAATTACTAATCAACTTTGGTCGGTAATGACTCTTCTGACCTTCAAAATACCGACCAAATGGTCAGCGTTTTGGACGGTTATTGGCCATTACCAACCAACTTTGGTCAATTTTATTGTACGTATTTTTCCGCGAATTTCTAGTAGCGTAATTTCCCAAATAACCAATTGCCCATTAATAATGTTACTAATATATTTTGAAAATTAACGTTAAGAAAAAAATTAAATACGAATATATTTGATAAAAATAATAAAATAAGATAATATTATAGTTATTTTATTTATATAAATAAATACATAGTTAAATATATTTATAGTAGTATATAATATAGAAGGTATTATATAAATATGAAGGTTTATATGATATCAAGGGCATAAATAGACTTTTCAAGTAAAAAATGTGACTTTTGTGATAACTAGAGCAAAGTAAAATGATTTTTTGTGTAACAAAAGAAAGAAAATTAATTTTTGTTTAATGAACACAAAGTTGAATGATTTTTACATAACAAAAAAAAAATTGGTAACAAACACAAAAGTTCGATGACCATTGAATAAAATTAACTCCAAATTTAAAGGTGGGTGTTTCAATTTCACGGATGAAGGAATGGTCTACGTGAGTCCATAAGTGAATTCTTTGAAGCTATTACAGCTTCCACATTCAAGATTCATAGGCATAATGATTTGATCATTGCTCTTGCTGAGAGATGGTGTGCGGAGAACAAACACACTCATTTTTACGAGTTCGGAACCAAAAATGTGGTTTCTTTTGGACTCAAATACAACAAATATGTGGAAAAAAAAAATAGTGATATTTTTATATATAACACCACTTAACCCGACGCTATATATTAACAGTAACGGAACTGTTAATGTGTAACGCCATTTATGTGGCGCTATAAACTGCAAAAGCTGACACAGACCGGTATAAGCTACAATAAGTGGCGCTATATCATTTTTAAGGGGGAGCAAGTCAATGGAGTCTTTGACTAATGAAATGTGGGACCACAAATATCATTGGCATTTTTGAATTTTGTGTGGTAATTAGGATACGTGGGATGTACGTATACAATTTTGTAATCAATACATTATCTGACTGCTTTAAAATGTAATTGAGAGGTGCATGGGCTATTTGTCTGTATTTTATTTCATAGATGCCACGTTTCCGAAATCGAACAAGAAATGGAAGAAAAGAAAGATTTTTTTATTTGTTTTATAATTTGGGCATTTTAGTAAAACCAAATTAATAAATTTGGGTATTCTTTTTTAGCTCAAAAAATGTGAGAGAAGAACTATTTTCTATGGGAATTTGAGGAACACGTATGAATAATTAATATATTTTAAAAATCTTTTTTTGTTTTGTTGATTATCTTTTTTGGATCATGTGAGTAGTATTAATCAAATTTTTATATGTGCACAAAGAGTTTATACCTAAATAGTCTTTTATTTCTCTATGTATAATTTTTTGTATACCAATAAAACAAAGTAAAGAATAAATTTGACCAAGTTAAAATTTTATCGAATTTGAATCTAAATATTAAAACTTCCTCCGATTAACTCAAATAATTTAAGATTAATAGCAAAATTTTAGTAAATTTTGAAAGTTTTAATATTAGAAATATAATTACATGATAATATACTATTATCTAACATGAATGATTAAAATAATTTAATTTTAAAAATAGCTAATTTATAATCAGATTAAACTCTTTGTGAAACATATAAAAAAATTTGGATTAACACTTCACATGATCCAAAAAAGATAATCAACAAAAAAAAGATTTTGAAAATATATTAATATTCATACGTGTTCCTCAAATTCCCATAGAAAATAGTTTTCTCCTCACATTTTTGAGCTAAAAAAAGAATACCCAAATTATTAATTTTTTGGTTACTAAAAATGCCCAAATATAAAAATAAATAAAAAAATCTCTCTTTTCTTTCCATTTCTTGTTCCGAATTCGGAAACGTGGCATCTTGAAATAAAATACAAAGACAAAATAGCCCATGCACCTCTCAATTACATTTAAAGCAGTCAGATAATGTATTGATACAAAATTGTATACGTACATCCCACGCGTCCCAATTTACCAACCAAAATTCAAAAAATGCCACGTGATATTTGTTGGTCCCAACATTTCATCAGTCAAAGACTCCATTGACTGTGCTCCCTTAACAAGATATAGCGCCACTTATTGTGGCTTTATACCGGTCCGTGTCAGTTTTTGCAGTATAGCGCCACAAATAAATGGCGCTATACAATTAACGGTTCCGTTACTGTTAATATATAGCGCCAGGTTAAGTGGCGTAATATATAAAAAATTGCAGCCCGTCAATTAGTTAACCATCGACATATTTTAGTTAATGGTCGTATAGTAGATATACCGAGTTATCGCTGCAAACCCCGAGATATTATTACGGCAAAGGATGAAACAAAAATCCAGAGCTCTTGATTCAAATTTTCTCTCGATTCATCCCCTCATGAGGAATTACCAAACCATTTGACCCTTCAACCCATTCCAATATAAAGGATTAGTCAATCAAATAATAGATAGTAAATGGAATCGGTTTGAGAAATAAATGAATTGCTAGTCGTAGAATATTATTCTCGTCAGACTTAAACTCAGACTGAAACCGAGGGTTCGGAAATTTTCTCTCCCTTTAGGCGAAGTAAATTAACCTAAGGTTAAGTAAGATAATCCGAGTTTGATTCTGGATTTCCCCCCATTTTTTGTATCATAGACAAGGATCTATTTTCATTCCTTGTCTACTCTTTTCTTTTCAGTATTTTTGATTTATGATTTATTTTGAGTATTCTATTTTACGCGTCACGCAATTAGGAATTGAGAATCTATATCTTTAGATCAAAGAAGGGTCTAGTTGTTGGAATAATGGTATCCATTGCTATTTGAGCCCTTGTTGTTAGTAAAATTGGTGAACTATTTTTTTTTCCACAATTTTGTGTCATTTAGTCCAAAAGGACCACATTTTGGTTCCGAAGCTCTTCATTTTACCATGGAGAATTAATTATTGTTGGGTTTTTAAGCATTAATATGGCTTAAAAGAGGGCGAGTGGAAAATGAATTTTTTTAAGTAAAAATTTTAAGTTTTCTCCCTTGACAAAGGGACATTGTCCCGTATTGGAAGAGGAAGAAGGTTTTTGATGGGTATATAAGCAGTTGCTCTTCTTCTAGCTCTCTTAAAGAGTTGAGAAGAAGGCAAGTCTCGCGCCGTCGTCGTTTAAAATATCCCATTTTAATAACAGAATATTATTATTAATATTAAATCTAACGGAATATTAAATATTTTTTCGTTATCCGTTAACATTTTAACTAGAAAATAGAAATTTTCGGTCAAAGCTTATTTTGAAGCACTCGGATTACTGATAATCAAATAAAAGAATACCTTTGCAATGGATAAAAAAATTAGAACGAGAAATAGCGAAACAATCAGTATAAAGCAAAAGTATAAGTATATTCAAATAGTAAATCATAACGTGTCCATACAAATGTCATTTCTCCTCCCTCTTTTATAGCTATTTTTAAGTACAACGTCCTCTTTCCTCTTTCTCCATAAAACGAGTTATAATTAGCAATTAATAATTAATGAAAAAAACCTTGTTATAATTGGCAATCGTAACTATTTCAATGAAGATTCTGTAATGTTTCTAATCATTCATACTCATTAATTTGAAGGTTAACGAATCTTTACTTTTTGCTGTGTTGATTCATTCCATCGATGTCTCTTCAAATTACAAAGAGGCCCGAGCAACCGTTTATTCTTTGTCTTAGACATGCTTGCTCGTACCTACTAACATTTGCATCTCTTTTAAATATTCTTCTCCAGTTGTCACTTTTTCTATTGATCCACGTGTCTTGCTACGTCTGCCACATAATTAATTCCAAGTGTAATATTGATTTTCCCCAATACAGAATAGTCACCCCACTTGCCAATTTATTCAACAATTTGAATGTTTGGAGTGGATCTCATTAGCAGGAATTTTGCTTGCCGATTTTCACAATATCATTATACCTCTTCTTGAACTGGCGTGGTGTATCACTTCCATTTAATGCATTTGACACGTGGTGACCCACCGATTGGTTCTACATCTCTTCAGCACTGCTTTTTTTAACGCCTGCATCAATCATGAAGTGATAAGTTTCAATATGACGTTTTCCATCATTACCTTTTTGTATGACGGTTGCTTTCGAGTATAAATATATCCTTTGTCTTTTCTTTGACAAAAACAGTTTTCCACATATTTCATTCAAAACACTCTACTTCTTCATACAACTATGTCTTCTTTAAACCATAATCCTCAAAGATTCTTATTGTAGATAAACTCCTCTTGCTCCTACAGAACTAGAGAGGTGGTAGATTTGCGTAGCTTAGGATCGGTTTCTATACGAGGTTCTTCTTCTCAAAATAGTTCCACTCTTCCATCGTCTTCTAGAACTAGGGCTTCTTTTTCACATATGTCCTCTGCTAGAAATAAGGATTCCAGCGAGCCAATTCGTAAGCCTACGTTTGATGAGATTATCCCGCTGAACTTTCTTTTTATTCTGATAGAGAATCAATTAGGAATCAAGTCTCATATATGTTCTTCTTATGATCGTGCTGATGTTTATCCTTCACAATTACTAAGGGTTTGATTTCTGTTGTTCGTTAGAGATTGTCATCGGAAGTTTGATTTTTCCATTCTGATCCCAATGAAAATCAAAAGGATCACTTCTTTTTAAAGTTGGTTAGCCCTGAGGAATGATAAAGATCGTAGCTGGTACACCTTTATTGTTGCTGCTCCTACGAGTGGGTTAGTAGTGAAGAGAATATGCCCTTCTCCTGAGAAGCGGAAATTTGCAACGTAAGTTTTTCCTTACAACTTTACATTTTTTCCCTTTCTTTTTTTGTAGAACCTGTACTTCTCGTAACTATTTTACTTTTCCTTTTTCAGCAACCATGGGACTGTTGAGGAGATTCTCGATTTCCGTGTTGGGTGGAAAAAACTGTTTAACATTGCTCATATGGAAGTAAGGTCTTGGAAGTAATCTTTCAAATAGATTTGGTTGGAAGGATAAGACTCACAGTAACTTTCTCTTCCATTTTCTCCTTTTTCCTTCGTTCGTTCTTACTTAGAACTTATAAGCCTTTTTTAACCCATT
This sequence comes from Nicotiana attenuata, assembly GCF_001879085.1. Classification (NCBI taxonomy): domain Eukaryota; kingdom Viridiplantae; phylum Streptophyta; class Magnoliopsida; order Solanales; family Solanaceae; genus Nicotiana; species Nicotiana attenuata. The sequence goes on from NW_017671524.1 coordinate 262,262, forward strand.
CGAGGGTGTGAGTGCTGAGTCAATCACGGCTCAAGGCTTTTCTCTAGCAAGAGCCAGGAGAATATTCTTGAGATCTTCATCGAAAAGAAAAGCCGATAGACCACATGATTCTAGAAGATGAAGAAGAGCGGGATGGTAGCTCATTAGTTCGTAAGCACGGGACAGAAGATGTGTCATTTTGGATGACGAAGCTACTCCTCCTCCTTGTCCTGTTTCTGTGGTCGAGCCTGAAGAAGCTACTTTTAGTGAGTTTTGATGAGGAGACGCCTGCAGCACCTCATGATTCTGCTGGACACCTCTTTTCCCATGGGTTTGATGACGAAAATTTTGGTATGATTTCTGAGAAAGCTCCTCTTGCCTCTTTTCTAGTGTCAGTTCCAATGGACCCATTTGCCCGAATCCTTCTTTACGCTTACTCTGTCCGCCGAAGCTATTTTGACTTCTTCGTTCATTCCTACTGCCTCTACTACTCGTACTGAAATTGGTTCTTCAAAATGGAAGCAGGCAAATGAAACAAATTACCACTGAGGTTCCTGCCGATGGTAATCTGGAGCAGAATAAAAGTTATGGCGGCAGAACTAGCAGTTGAGAAAAGCCTCTTCCAGTCAAGCGGGCAAGGACAATAACCTTCTTGAGTCGTCTTTTGTTGAACAACTTTCTAAGGCAAAGAAGAAGATCAGAGGTTTGAAGGCCCTGTTGAAACGAGAAAGAAGTTTACGCTGGTGAGCTTGTTCAAACACTCGCCCAGGCTCAAGAGGATCCCCGGGTGTCTTCCGATAGGGTTCAGTTTTTGTAGAGTTTGTTTGCCCCCTTACAGACTTCTTATGATGCTGCCTTAGCTGAGAAGGAAGAGCTTAAAGAATGAGATTGAGCATTGGGAGAGAGATTCAAAGCTCTTGAAGATAAGGCTGCTGTTGAAGTAAGTTGGGCCTTTTTGAATGCACGCCATGAAACTCTTATGGAGGCAAGCCAGGAAAGGTTTTTTAACTTGGCTGCTGAGATGGCAAAGATTAAGGAAACAATTGAGAAAACCCAGCAAAGCGGAGTTTTTCCTTCACCCGTGGATGATACTCCCGAGGATGATGATGTAATCCTGGTGTAGTGGTTTGTTCAACCCCCTCTCTGGCTCAAGCTGCCCCTCCTGGCCCTGATGATCGCCATTACTGGTTCAGATTTTGCCCCTCAGTGAAAGGTTTTTAAGGAAATTTGAAGTTTGTTTTTTAAATTTGGTGGAAACAATTGAAAGGTTTACCCCTGGTCCCATTTAGGGATAATATTTTTATTGGGAATATCATACCCCTAGTCCATTTCGGGGTTTTTTGTGAAGACAATTAAGTAGGAACTAAGTTTTATTCTTAGTTTTTACTAAGTTATTAAGATATTATAAAAGAAAAAAATTTGTTCAACTTTTATGATATCTTTAATTTGAGTTTCTGTTTTACTCTTTTAATGGTAATGCTCATGCCTTTTCCTTTGTAAGTTTTGGAGCTTTGTTTTCCACTTCAATTTTAATATGTGGGTTTTTATTTTAACCTTTAACTTTTGCATTTAAAAAATGCTTTTGTTAATTTTGTGATTTTTCGAATAAAAGCACGAAATTAAAAGAGGGCCCTTTTTTATATACAAATACTTAATGAAGAAGACATCTCAACTTCATAACGGTGTAAACATAACGAAAGAAGAAAGAGGACACACATGTTTCGTTGACTTTTGAGAAAAGTTTTTTTATCATTCGAACTTTCGAACTAGATAATACTTTACATGTATTTAAGTATCATCTATTACTCTTTCGTAACTGTTTTCTTTACAAACAGATTTGTAAAAACTTCAAACGGTATATTTCGCAAACCCATGACTAAATATTGGCCTTTAACCTAAAACATTCGTAGATTTTGGAATTTAACATTCCACGAAGTGTAATTCTTCATAGGTTTCTGGATCAGGCTTGTGTTTTTGGCTCGTGGCTTTGCCTCTAAACTTTTGATTTGTTGGGTAGACTTTATGCTTGACTTGAATTCTAATTGTTCTTAATCTTCCTCGCTTTCTTACATATATATATATATATTATATATATATATATAAATATATATATATATATATATATTATGTA